>NC_136353.1:2245373-2378578 GCF_964198595.1 Lampetra fluviatilis
TCCCTGTGTCTCCGTGTCTCCGCAGGAGTACTATGTTCTCCGTGTTCTCAGTGTCTCCGTGTCTCAGTGTCTCCATGTCTCCGTGTCCCCGTGTCTCAGTGTCTCTGTGTCTCAGTGTCTCAGTGTCCCCGTGTCTCCGTGTCTCCGTGTCTCCGCAGGAGTACTATGGTCCCCGTGTCTCCGTGTCTCCGCAGGAGTACTATATCTCCGTGTCTCAGTGTCCCCGTGTCTCAGTGTCTCCATGTCTCCGTGTCCCCGTGTCTCAGTGTCTCTGTGTCTCAGTGTCTCAGTGTCCCCGTGTCTCAGTGTCTCCGTGTCTCCGCAGGAGTACTATGTCTCCCTGTGTCTCCGTGTCTCCGTGTCTCCGCAGGAGTACTATGTCTCCGTGTCTCAGTGTCTCCGTGTCTCCGTGTCTCAGTGTCTCCATGTCTCCGTGTCCCCGTGTCTCAGTGTCTCCGTGTCTCAGTGTCTCAGTGTCCCCGTGTCTCAGTGTCTCCGTGTCTCCGACAGGAGTACTATGTCTCCCTGTGTCTCCGTGTCTCCGCAGGAGTACCTATGGTCTCCCTGTGTCTCCGTGTCTCCGTGTCTCCGCAGGAGTACTATGTCTCCGTGTCTCAGTGTCTCCGTGTCTCAGTGTCTCCATGTCTCCGTGTCCCTGTGTCTCAGTGTCTCCGTGTCTCAGTGTCTCAGTGTCCCCGTGTCTCAGTGTCTCAGTGTCTCCGTGTCTCCGCAGGAGTACTATGTCTCCCTGTGTCTCCGTTGTCTCCGTGTCTCCGCAGGAGTACTATGTCTCCGTGTCTCAGTGTCCCCGTGTCTCCGTGTCTCCGTGTCTCCGCAGGAGTACTATGTCTCCCTGTGTCTCCGTGTCTCCGTGTCTCCGCAGGAGTACTATGTCTCCCGTGTCTCAGTGTCTCCGTGTCTCAGTGTCTCCGTGTCTCCGTGTCTCAGTGTCCTCAGTGTCTCAGTGTCCCCGTGTCTCAGTGTCTCCGTGTCTCCGCAGGAGTACTATATCTCCGTGTCTCAGTGTCTCCGTGTCTCCGTGTCTCAGTGTCTCAGTGTCTCCATGTCTCCGTGTCCCCGTGTCCTCAGTGTCTCCGTGTCTCAGTGTCTCAGTGTCCCCGTGTCTCAGTGTCTCCGTGTCTCCGCAGGAGTACTATGTCCCCGTGTCTCCGTGTCTCCGCAGGAGTACTATGTCTCCGTGTCTCAGTGTCTCCGTGTCTCCGCAGGAGTACTATGTCTCCGTGTCCCCGTGTCTCAGTGTCTCAGTGTCTCAGTGTCTCAGTGTCTCAGTGTTCTCAGTGTCTCCGTGTCTCCGCAGGAGTACTATGTCTCCCTGTGTCTCCGTGTCTCCGTGTCTCCGCAGGAGTACTATGTCTCCCTGTGTCTCAGTGTCTCCGTGTCTCCGCAGGAGTACTATGTCCCCGTGTCCCCGTGTCTCAGTGTCTCAGTGTCCCCCGTGTCTCCGTGTCTCCGTGTCTCCGCAGGAGTACTATGTCTCCCTGTGTCTCCGTGTCTCCCGCAGGAGTACTATGTCTCCCTGTGTCTCAGTGTCTCCGTGTCTCCGCAGGAGTACTATGTCCCCGTGTCCCCGTGTCTCAGTGTCTCAGTGTCCCCGTGTCTCCGTGTCTCCGTGTCTCCGCAGGAGTACTATGTCTCCCCTGTGTCTCAGTGTCTCCGTGTCTCCGCAGGAGTACTATGTCCCCGTGTCCCCGTGTCTCAGTGTCCTCAGTGTCTCAGTGTCTCCGTGTCTCAGTGTCTCCATGTCTCCCGTGTCCCCGTGTCTCAGTGTCTCCGTGTCTCAGTGTCTCAGTGTCCCCGTGTCTCAGTGTCTCCGTGTCTCCGCAGGAGTACTATGTCTCCCTGTGTCTCCGTGTCTCCGCAGGAGTACTATGTCTCCCTGTGTCCTCCGTGTCTCCGTGTCTCCGCAGGAGTAACTATGTCTCCGTGTCCTCAGTGTCCTCCGTGTCTCAGTGTCTCCATGTCTCCGTGTCCCCGTGTCCTCAGTGTCTCCGTGTCTCAGTGTCCTCAGTGTCCCCGTGTCTCAGTGTCTCAGTGTCTCCGTGTCCTCCGCAGGAGTACTACTTGTCTCCCTGTGTCTCCGTGTCTCCGTGTCTCCGCAGGAGTACTATGTCTCCGTGTCTCAGTGTCCCCGTGTCTCCGTGTCTCCGTGTCTCCCGCAGGAGTACTATGTCTCCCTGTGTCTCCGTGTCTCCGTGTCTCCGCAGGAGTACTATGTCCCCGTGTCTCAGTGTCTCCGTGTCTCAGTGTCTCCGTGTCTCCGTGTCTCAGTGTCTCAGTGTCTCAGTGTCCCCGTGTCTCAGTGTCTCCGTGTCTCCGCAGGAGTACTATATCTCCGTGTCTCAGTGTCTCCGTGTCTCCCGTGTCTCAGTGTCCTCAGTGTCTCCATGTCTCCCGTGTCCCCGTGTCTCAGTGTCTCCGTGTCTCAGTGTCTCAGTGTCCCCGTGTCTCAGTGTCTCCGTGTCTCCGCAGGAGTACTATGTCCCCGTGTCTCCGTGTCTCCGCAGGAGTACTATGTCTCCGTGTCTCAGTGTCTCCCGTGTCTCCGGCAGGAGTACTATGTCTCCGTGTCCCCCGGTGTCTCAGTGTCTCAGTGTCCTCAGTGTCTCAGTGTCTCAGTGTCTCCGTGTCTCAGTGTCTCCGTGTCTCCGCAGGAGTACTATGTCTCCCTGTGTCTCCGTGTCTCCGTGTCTCCGCAGGAGTACTATGTCTCCCCTGTGTCTCAGTGTCTCCGTGTCTCCGCAGGAGTACTATGTCCCCCGTGTCCCCGTGTCTCAGTGTCTCAGTGTCCCCGTGTCTCCGTGTCTCCGTGTCTCCGCAGGAGTACTATGTCTCCCTGTGTCTCCGTGTCTCCGCAGGGAGTACTATGTCTCCCTGTGTCTCAGTGTCTCCGTGTCTCCGCAGGAGTACTATGTCCCCGTGTCCCCGTGTCTCAGTGTCTCAGTGTCCCCGTGTCTCCGTGTCTCCGTGTCTCCCGCAGGAGTACTATGTCTCCCTGTGTCTCAGTGTCTCCGTGTCTCCGCAGGAGTACTATGTCCCCGTGTCCCCGTGTCTCAGTGTCTCAGTGTCTCAGTGTCTCCGTGTCTCAGTGTCTCCGTGTCTCCGCAGGAGTACTATGTCCCCGTGTCCCCGTGTCTCAGTGTCTCAGTGTCTCAGTGTCTCCGTGTCTCCGTGTCTCCGTGTCTCCGCAGGAGTACTATGTCTCCCTGTGTCTCAGTGTCTCCGTGTCTCCGCAGGAGTACTATGTCCCCCGTGTCCCCGTGTCTCAGTGTCTCAGTGTCTCAGTGTCTCCGTGTCTCAGTGTCTCCGTGTCTCCGCAGGAGTACTATGTCTCCCTGTGTCTCCGTGTCTCCGTGTCTCCGCAGGAGTACTATGTCCCCGTGTCTCAGTGTCTCCGTGTCTCAGTGTCTCCGTGTCTCAGTGTCTCAGTGTCTCCGTGTCTCCGTGTCTCAGTGTCCCCGTGTCTCAGTGTCTCCGTGTCTCCGCAGGAGTACTATGTCTCCCTGTGTCTCCGTGTCTCCGCAGGAGTACTATGTCCCCGTGTCTCCGTGTCTCAGTGTCTCAGTGTCCCCGTGTCTCAGTGTCTCCGTGTCTCCGCAGGAGTACTATGTCTCCCTGTGTCTCCGTGTCTCCGCAGGAGTACTATGTCTCCGTGTCTCAGTGTCTCCGTGTCTCAGTGTCTCCATGTCTCCGTGTCCCCGTGTCTCAGTGTCTCAGTGTCTCAGTGTCCCCGTGTCTCAGTGTCTCCGTGTCTCCGCAGGAGTACTATGTCTCCCTGTGTCTCCGTGTCTCCGCAGGAGTACTATGTCCCCGTGTCTCCGTGTCTCCGCAGGAGTACTATGTCTCCGTGTCTCAGTGTCTCCGTGTCTCCGCAGGAGTACTATGTCTCCGTGTCCCTGTGTCTCAGTGTCTCAGTGTCTCAGTGTCTCAGTGTCTCCGTGTCTCAGTGTCTCCGTGTCTCCGCAGGAGTACTATGTCTCCCTGTGTCTCCGTGTCTCCGTGTCTCCGCAGGAGTACTATGTCCCCGTGTCCCCGTGTCTCAGTGTCTCAGTGTCCCCGTGTCTCCGTGTCTCCGTGTCTCCGCAGGAGTACTATGTCTCCCTGTGTCTCCGTGTCTCCGCAGGAGTACTATGTCTCCCTGTGTCTCAGTGTCTCCGTGTCTCCGCAGGAGTACTATGTCCCCGTGTCCCCGTGTCTCAGTGTCTCAGTGTCTCAGTGTCTCCGTGTCTCAGTGTCTCCGTGTCTCCGCAGGAGTACTATGTCTCCCTGTGTCTCAGTGTCTCCGTGTCTCCGCAGGAGTACTATGTCCCCGTGTCCCCGTGTCTCAGTGTCTCAGTGTCTCCGTGTCCCCGTGTCTCCGCAGGAGTACTATGTCTCCGTGTCCCCGTGTCTCCGCAGGAGTACTATGTCCCCGTGAGTCTCAAGCTGAAGCCGCTCGCCGTGCTGCACTTTGCCCTCCACCTGCGCTTCCGCAAGATCCTCTGCTTCACCAACACCAGACAGGCGGCACACAGGTTGACTACAACAACACCACCACAACCACCACAACCACCACCACAACCACCACTACTACTACCACCACTACTACCACCACCACCACCACAACCACCACCACTACCACCACAACCACCACCACAACCACCACAACCACCACTACTACTACCACCACTACCACGACCACCACAACCACCACCACAACCACCATCACTACCACTACTACCACTACTACCACCACCACTACTACCACCACTACCACCACGACCACCACCACTACCACCACCATCACTACCACCAACACTACCACCACGACCACTACCACCACCATCACTACCACTACCACCACCACAACCACCACCACAACCACCACCACCACCACAACCACCACCACTACTACCACCACCACCACCACTACCACCACCACTACCACCACCATCACTACCACCACTACTACCACCACGACCACTACCACCACCATCACTACCACTACCACCACCACAACCACCACCACCACTACCACCACCACTACTACCACTACTACCACCACCACAACCACCACCACTACTACCACTACCACCACAACCACCACCACCACTACCACCACGACCACTACCCACCACTACCACCACCACGACCACCACCACAACCACCACTACTACCATCACTACCATCACTACAACCACCACTACCACCACAACCACCACCACCACTACCACTACTACCATCACTACCACCACAACCACCACCACCACGACCACCACCACCACTACTACTATCACCACCACGACCACCACCACCACGACCACCACCACCACTACCACCACTACCACCACCACCACTACCACCACCACTACAACCACTACCACCACCACTACCACCACCACCACCACCACCACTACCACCACTACCACCACCACCACTACCACCACTACCACCACCACTACCACCACTACTACCACCACCACTACCACCACTACCACAACCACAACCACCACTACCACAACCACCACTACCATCACCATCACTACCACCACCACTACCACCATCACTACCACCATGACTACCACCACTACCACTACCACTACTACCACCATCACTACCACCACCACGACTACCACCACTACTACCACCACCATCACCATCACTACCACCACCACTACCACCACCACTATAACCACCACCACTACCACCACTACAACCACCACCACTACCACCACCACTACCATCACTACAACCACCACCACTACCACCACCACTACCACCACCACTACCATCACTACAACCACCACGACCACCACCACTACCACCACCACTACCACCACCACGACCACCACCACGACCACCACCACTACCACCACCACTACCACCACAACTACCACCACCACCACGACCACCACCACCACTACTACCACCACCACTACCACCATACACTCTGTGTGTTGGACTGTTCCATCTGGTGTGTATGAATGGGGGTGTTTGTGTGTTGTTAGGCTGTACCATCTGGTGCGGCTGTACGGGGGGGTGGAGGTGGCTGAGTTCTCGTCGATGATGTCGCCGGCGATGAGGAGGAAGACGCTGAAGAGGTTTCAGGGCGGGGACCTCCAGCTGTGAGTCAACAACAACAACAACGTCAACAACAACAACGTCAACAACAACAACATCATCATCAACATCACCAGGAACATCCCCATCATCAACATCACCACCACCATTTAATATCACCTCCAACAACATCAACATCATCGCCACCATCATCAACATCACCTCCAACAACAACAACATCACTATGAGACATCTCCTTTACCAGTGGAAAAATATAGTAGTAGGTTTTTACCCTTTCAACTGGTACAAAAACTGACACCTTTATACAAGGCGTCATGTTTGCAATAACCACAACACAAGCAGTCAAAATGCAAACAAAAAGAAACAACTCTGATGATGATAATGATATGCACTGTCCTTGAAGTTGATTGGTCCACACCCGAGACAGCTTTCCTTAGAGCCTAGTCTCACATGGTGTTGGACCAGATGACGCCAAAAGGCGCACAACTCAAAAACAGTGCACTATCAGAGTATTGAGAGCTCGGGGTAAGCATTTACACTGAGACATCTCCTTTACCAGTGGCAAAATATAATAATAGGTTTTTACCATATCAACTGGTACAAAAACTGACACCTTTATACAAGGCATCATGTTTGCAAACATGATGCCTTGTACCAGTTGAAAGGGTAAAAACCTATTACAACAACAACATCAACAACATCACCTCCAACAACATCACCAGGAACATCCCCATCATCAACATCACCACCACCACCATTTAACATCACCTCCATCAACATCAACAACATGACCACCATCAACGACAACATCACATCAACATTATTACCGTGAATATCACCACATCAACATCACCATCATCATCATGAACATTACCATCACCAACATCACCATCTCAACATCACCACGTCAACATCACCACATCAACATCACCATGAGCAGAAACACAGGCATCGTTGTCAGACAATCTCATGAACGATGCTGCGGCTGCTGTGGTGATGGTGGTGGTGATGGTGGTGATGGTGGTGATGATGGTGATGGTGGTGACAGTGGTGATGGTGATGATGATGGTGGTGATGATGGTGATGATGACGATGGTGGTGGTGGTGATGATGACGATGGTGGTGGTGGTGATGATGACGATGGTGGTGGTGGTGATGATGACGATGGTGGTGGTGGTGATGATGATGATGGTGGTGGTGATGATGATGGTGGTGATGATGATGGTGATGATGGTGGTGACGACGGTGGTGGTGACGACGGTGATGATGGTGATGGTGTTGATGATGATGTTGTTGATGTTGTTGATGTTGTTGTTGATGTTGTTGTCCACCACCAGGCTGGTGATGTTGTTGTTGATGATGTTGTTGATGTTGTTGATGTTGTTTATAATGTTGTTGATGATGTTGTTGATGTTGTTGTTGTTGTTGTTGTCCACCACCAGGCTGGTGATGTTGTTGTTGATGATGTTGTTGATGTTGTTTATAATGTTGTTGATGATGTTGTTGTTGATGTTGTTGTTGACCACCAGGCTGGTGAGCTCTGACGCTGCTGCTCGCGGCATCGACGTTCGCTCCGTCACCTGCGTCCTCAGCTACGACTGCCCCGACTTCATTCACAACTACGTCCATCGGTGTGAATCATTCACTCTGATTCATTCACTCTGATTCATTCACTCTGATTCATTCACTCTGATTCATTCACCTACTTCATTCACAACTACGTCCATCGGTGTGATTCATTCACTCTGATTCATTCACTCGCTTCATTCACTCACTTCATTCACAACTACGTCCATCGGTGTGATTCATTCACTCTGATTCATTCACTCGCTTCATTCACAACTACGTCCATCAGTGTGATTCATTCACTCTGATTCATTCCCCCGCTTCATTCCCTCTCACCCACCTCATTCTCTCACTTCATTCATTCACCCAGCTCATTCCCTCACTTCATTCATTCACCCACCTCATTCATTCACCCACCTCATTCTCTCACTTCATTCATTCACCCACCTCATTCCCTCACTTCATTCATTCACCCAGCTCATTCCCTCGCTCCCGACCCAGCCGACAGCACTTGCCCCCCCCCAGCGCGTGGCGTTGCGTGGAGCTACCTGGGTGTGTGACGGCCGCTTTGCCTCGCCGTGTTCCCACCCGCAGAGTGGGGCGGACCGCGCGGGCCGGAGCAGTGGGACTGGCTTACACCCTCGTGACGTCATCACAGGTGAGGGGGGGGGTGAGGGGGGTGGTGACGTCATCACATGTGAGGGGGGGTGAGGGGGGTGGTGACGTCATCACATGTGAGGGGGGGTGAGGGGGGTGGTGACGTCATCACATGTGAGGGGGGGGTGAGGGGGTGGTGACGTCATCACATGTGAGGGGGGGTGAGGGGGGTGGTGACGTCATCACAGGTGAGGGGGGGGTGAGGGGGGGCGACGTCATCACAGGTGAGGGGGGTGGTGAGGGGGGTGGTGACGTCATCACAGGTGAGGGGAGGGTGAGGGGGGTGGTGACGTCATCACAGGTGAGGGGGGTGGTGAGGGGGGTGGTGAGGGGGGTGATGACGTCATCACAGGTGAGGGGGGTGGTGAGGGGGGTGATGACGTCATCACAGGTGAGGGGGGTGGTGGTGGTGAGTGGGGTAGTGAGTGGGGTGGTGGTGGTGAGTGGGGTGGTGAGTGGGGGGTGGTGGTGGTGAGTGGGGTGGTGAGTGGGGTGGTGAGTGGGGTGGTGAGTGGGGGGTGGTGGTGGTGAGTGGGGTGGTGAGTGGGGGTGGTGGTGGTGAGTGGGGGTGGTGGTGGTGAGTGGGGGTAGTGGTGGTGAGTGGGGGTGGTGGTGGTGAGTGTGGTGGTGAGTGGGGTGGTGAGTGGGGTGGTGAGTGGGGTGGTGGTGAGTGGGGGTGGTGGTGGTGAGTGTGGTGGTGAGTGGGGTGGTGAGTGGGGTGGTGAGTGGGGTGGTGAGTGGGGGGTGGTGGTGGTGAGTGGGGTGGTGAGTGGGGTGGTGAGTGGGGTGGTGAGTGGGGTGGTGAGTGGGGGGTGGTGGTGGTGAGTGGGGTGGTGTGTGGGGTGGTGAGTGGGGGTGGTGGTGGTGAGTGGGGGTAGTGGTGGTGAGTGGGGGTGGTGGTGGTGAGTGTGGTGAGTGGGGTGGTGAGTGGGGTGGTGGTGAGTGGGGGTGGTGGTGGTGAGTGTGGTGAGTGAGCGTGGTGGTGAGTGGGGGTGGTGGTGAGTGGGAGGTGGTGGTGAGTGGGGGTGGTGGTGAGTGGGGGTGGTGGTGAGCGTGGTGGTGAGTGGGGGTGGTGAGTGGGGGTGGTGAGTGAGCGTGGTGGTGAGTGGTGGTGGTGAGCGTGGTGAGTGAGTGGTGGTGGTGAGTGGGGGGGCTGTGGCTCTGGATCTTGTCTACAACCGTGTCTCCATCTCTCCCCGTGTCTCCCTGCCTCTCCCAATGCCCCCTCCCCTCCACCTTCCCCGTGACCCCCCACGTGACCCCCCCCCACGTGCCCCCCCCCCCCCCCCCACGTGACCCCCCCCCCCAGGTGCCGGGCTTTGTGAAGATGCGGGTTGGTGCAGGACGCAGCTCCCTGCACTGCCACACGCTGGGAGCCTCCCGGCTGCAACAGCTGGTGCCCAGACTCCGCACGGCACTCACAGAGCTCAAGCAGCTGCTCAAGGTGGGGGGTGGTGGTGGGTGAGTGAGTGGGTGAGTAGGTGGGTGGGTGGGTGAGTGGGTGGGTGAGTAGGTGAGTGGCTGGGTGAGTGGCTGGGTGAGTGAGTGGGTGAGTGGGTGAGTGAGTGAGTGAGTGGGTGAGTGGGTGGGTGAGTAGGTGGGTGGGTGAGTGAGTGGGTGGGTGAGTGGGTGGGTGAGTAGGTGGGTGGGTGAGTGGGTGGGTGAGTGGGTAGGTGGCTGAGTAGGTGAGTGGGTGAGTGAGTGGCTGAGTGAGTGGCTGAGTAGGTGAGTGAGTAGGTGAGTGAGTGGCTGAGTAGGTGAGTGAGTAGGTGAGTGAGTGGCTGAGTAGGTGAGTGAGTGGCTGAGTGAGTGGCTGAGTAGGTGAGTGAGTAGGTGAGTGATACCATCTCAACCCCCCCTCCCCCAACAGGAAGAAGCTGAGACGAGGAGGACTCTGTGAAGGGTGAAGCCCACGTGGACGCTCGTGCCAGGCTAGGTGCACCCTTTGAGGCGGTCGCGTTCAGTGTGGAAGTGCTCGTAGGTGCAGGAGGTCACGTGACAGACCCAGCAGGTGTCGTGGGTTGACTGCTGTGCCAGGCTAGGTGCAGGAGGAGGTCACGTGACAGACCCAGCAGGTGCCGTGGGTTGACTGTCCCGTGACCTCCTCCTCCTGCACCTAGCCTGGCACAGCAGACCCAGCAGGTGCCATGGGTTGACTGCTGTGCCAGGCTAGGTGCAGGTGAAGGAGGTCACGGGACAGACCCAGCAGGTGCCATGGGTTGACTGCTGTGCCAGGCTAGGTGCAGGTGAAGGAGGTCACGGGACAGACCCAGCAGGTGCCATGGGTTGACTGCTGTGCCAGGCTAGGTGCAGGAGGAGGAGGTCACGGGACAGACCCAGCAGGTGCCATGGGTTGACTGCTGTGCCAGGCTAGGTGCAGGAGGAGGTCATGGGACAGACCCAGCAGGTGCCGTGGGTTGACTGCTGCTGTGCCAGGCTAGGTGCACGATGTCACGTTACTCTGGCAGGCAATCCCACGGTCTTTCAGTAACCAGTGTTGGTCGTCGTCACAAAGTGGTCCCTATTTTACCGGCCCCAGTGATGATGATGTCGGTGATGAATAAACCCCTCCAGCCCGCTTTTGAACTTTACTGCACTACATTATACACTACTACACTGTACACTACACTATACACTACTACACTATACGTTACACTATACACTACTACACTATACACTACTACACTATACGTTACACTACTACACTATACGTTACACTATACACTACTACACTATACGTTACACTATACACTACTACACTATACACTACTACTATACAATTTTGATTTAAAGCTTTCATGACTGCAGGGATTCATCTTCTTGGTTCTTTCGGTAAAGTCACGTAGAAGGGAAATAATAAAATAATAAAAATAAAACATAATAAAATTATTCTCACGACGTTTCGGCCACAACGCAAGCAGCCATCCTCAGGTAAAAACCAGGTCCGTCGAGGCGACAGAGTCTGAATGAAACAGCGCACGAGCTTGGAGCGTATATAAGCTGGGCGCCTTGACAAAGGAATTTGCATATCAAGAGGAATTTAGCATATTTATGGGAAATGCAGGAATGTGATTAGTACTACATATGCATGTGCATTATGCAGGATTAACAGCATCAAAGGGAGCTGCAGTTGCTGCTGCTGCTGCAGTTGCTGCTGCTGCAGTTGCTGCTGCTGCTGCAGTTGCTGCCTTATCCATTTTAATATAACACTATGTATTATTCTACCCACCCTAATGTGTATCACACTGCTATATATTTACTATACAATTACGACACCATACATTACTCTGCACACTGCACCATGCCAGTGAGTGGAACGCGGTCTGAAAGTCACCGTAAACGTGAACACAATCAGTTAAGATCCGAAATGGTTTATTACGTCCTTCCAATGGTTGCTAAGCCAGAATCCATCTTCTCGGTTGAAATTGTCTCTGTGTTTGTATATGTGGATCGCCTCATGAACGAATCTCTCATGATAGCCAGATGGCTTGCAGAGAACCTCTGTCTTGGAGAAGTCAATGTCATGTGAGCCCACTGAATTGTAACAGTGATCTGCCACGGCTGAGGTGTTTGTCCTACCGTGTTTCAGGTCAGCTTTATGTTCACGGATGCGGTCTGAGACATGTCGTTTGGTTTTTCCAATGTAACTGCTACCACAGAGGCAACTTAGTTTGTAGACGCCAGGGTACTGTATGTCTGGAACCACATCTTTTACAGACGGGACCAGATCACGGATTTTATGTACTGTGTTGAATCGGACCTGGATCTTGTGTTTAATCAGGATTTTGGAGATCTTTTTTTGTGACCCCAGCAATGTAGGGTAAGGTGATGGTCTTGAAAGGCTCCTCAACAGGATCCTTCTTGATGGTTGGAGTGATGGCCTTGCGGATTGTGTAGTCAGAGTAACCATTAGCCTTAAGAGCTTGGCGTATGTGTTTGAGTTCACTGCCAATGTGTTCCTGGTCGGAAATGCATTGGGCTCTATGGTATAGAGTCTTGATGAGGGAATTCTTCTGGGATGGATGGTGGTGGGAATCCGGTTTTAGGCAAGCAATCCGTATGGGTGGCTTTCCTGTAGACAGAGTGGCTCATTGAACCATCAGGTCTCCTTTTAATTAGGACATCCAAAAAGGGTAGCTTGCCATCTTTTTCGACTTCCATGGTGAATCTGATGGCTGGGTGTATGGAATTGATGTGGTCGAGAAATTGGTCTAGAGCATGCCGGCCATGTGGCCAGATGACAAAAGTGTCATCTACGTACCTCTTCCATAAGGTCGGGCGTAGAGTGGCAGTCTTGATGGCGTCAGTCTCAAATTTCTCCATGAAGATGTTGGCTACAACCGGAGATAGGGGGGGGGGGGCCATTGGGGTGCCCTCGGTTTGCTTGTAGAAAGTTCCATTCCAGGTGAAGTATGTATTGGTTAAGCAGTGTCTCACCAGGGGGGGTACCCCAGCATTCAGTCCTTGATGAACCAAGTCTTCAATGATTGCGATGGTGTCAGGTACAGGAACTTTGGTGAATAAGGAAACCACATCAAAACTGACAAGCAGGTCGTCTGGGGACAGGGCAATCCCCTTGATTGTCGATACCAGGTCAGTAGAGTTTAGTACCGCAGCGGTGGTTTTTCCAGTGAAAGGCCGTAAGATTTCAGACAAAAAACGAGCCAGTTTATAGGTGGGGGAGTTGATAGTAAAGACAATGGGACGAAGAGGTGTATCTTTATGTATCTTTGGCAAGCCGTATAATCTTGGTGGCCTGGCTGCACCACGACACTGTGCACCACGACACTGTGCACCACGACACTGTGCACCACGACACTGTGCACCACGACACTGTGCACCACGACACTGTGCACCACGACACTGTGCACCACGACACTGTGCACCACGACACTGTGCACCACGACACTGTGCACCACGACACTGTGCACCACGACACTGTGCACCACGACACTGTGCACCACGACACTGTGCACCACGACACTGTGCACCACGACACTGTGCACCACGACACTGTGCACCACGACACTGCACCACGACACTGTGCACCACGACACTGTGCACCACGACACTGTGCACCACGACACTGTGCACCACGACACTGTGCACCACGACACTGTGCACCACGACACTGTGCACCACGACACTGTGCACCACGACACTGTGCACCACGACACTGTGCACCACGACACTGTGCACCACGACACTGTGCACCACGACACTGTGCACCACGACACTGTGCACCACGACACTGTGCACCACGACACTGTGCACCACGACACTGTGCACCACGACACTGTGCACCACGACACTGTGCACCACGACACTGTGCACCACGACACTGTGCACCACGACACTGTGCACCACGACACTGTGCACCACGACACTGTGCACCACGACACTGTGCACCACGACACTGTGCACCACGACACTGTGCACCACGACACTGTGCACCACGACACTGTGCACCACGACACTGTGCACCACGACACTGTGCACCACGACACTGTGCACCACGACACTGTGCACCACGACACTGTGCACCACGACACTGTGCACCACGACACTGTGCACCACGACACTGTGCACCACGACACTGTGCACCACGACACTGTGCACCACGACACTGTGCACCACGACACTGTGCACCACGACACTGTGCACCACGACACTGTGCACCACGACACTGTGCACCACGACACTGTGCACCACGATGGTGAGTGAGGTGGGTGAGTGGGTGGCTGTGGGTGAGTGAGTGGTGGGTGAGTGAGTGATGTGGGTAAGTGAGAATGTGGTGAGTGGGTGAGTGAGTGGGTGAGTGAGTGGGTGAGTGAGTGGGTGAGTGAGTGGTAGTGGTGAGTGGTAGTGGTGAGTGATGTGGGTGAGTGTGTGGGTGAGTGAGTGGTAGTGGTGAGTGATGTGGGTGAGAATGTGGTGAGTGAGTGGTAGTGGTGAGCGAAAATGTGAGTGGTGAGTGAGTGGTAGTGGTGAGCGAAAATGTGGTGAGTGGTGAGTGAGAATGTGGTGAGTGGGTGAGAGTGGTAGTGGTGAGTGAGGTGAGTGAGTGAGAATGTGGTGAGTGAGTGGCTGCGGGTGAGTGAGTGGTAGTGGTGAGTGAGGTGAGTTAGTATGTAGTGAGTGGGTGAGTGAGTGAGTGGTACTGGTGAGTGAGGTGGGTGAGAATGTGGTGAGTGGTAGTGGTGAGGTGAGTGAGAATGTGGTGAGTGAGTGAGTGGCTGTGGGTGGGTGAGTGGTAGTGGTGAGTGGGTGAGTGAGTGGCTGTGGGTGGGTGAGTGGTATTGGTGAGGTGAGTGAGAATGTGGTGAGTGTGTGGCTGTGGGTGAGTGAGTGGTAGTGGTGAGTGATGTGGGTGAGTAGGAATGTGGTGAGTGAGTGGTAGTGGTGAGCGAAAATGTGGTGAGTGAGTGGCTGTAGGTGAGTGAGAATGTGGTGAGTGGGTGAGAGTTAGTGGTAGTGGTGAGTGAGAATGTGGTGAGTGAGGCGAGTGAGTATGTAGTGAGTGAGTGAGGTGGGTGGGTGAGTGAGAATGTGGTGAGTGGTGAGTGAGTGGCTGTGGGTGGGTGAGAATGTGGTGAGTGAGTGGCTGTGGGTGGGTGAGTGGTAGTGGTGAGGTGAGTGAGAATGTGGTGAGTGGGTGAGTGAGTGAGTGGCTGTGGGTGGGTGAGTGGTATTGGTGAGGTGAGTGAGAATGTGGTGAGTGGGTGAGTGAGTGAGGTGGGTGAGTGGTGAGTGAGTGGCTGTGGGTGGGTGAGTGGTATTGGTGAGGTGAGTGAGAATGTGGTGAGTGAGTGGCTGTGGGTGGGTGAGTGAGAATGTGGTGAGTGAGTGGTATTGATGAGGTGAGTGGCTGTGGGAGGGTGAGTGGTAGTGGTGAGGTGAGTGAGAATGTGGTGAGTGGTGAGGTGAGTGAGACTGTGGTGAGTGGTATTGGTGAGTGAGGGACAACTCCTTACTAACAACCTCTATCATGTTTCATTACCCGAGGGCGTTGCCTCCCGTTTCCTGTAAACCTGGCTTCGCCGATTCCCACTTCTATTCCCAGGTCACGTTAGGTCAACATCCTAACGTAACCCATCTCCCTACGCCAGCCCGAAGTGGTGACGTAGTGGCATCTCCAGGTTGGGAGCCACGGGGAAGGAGGAGCAGGAGGGGGGGGAGCGATGCACATTGAGTGATTATTGTCGTCAATTGGGAAGCATTCGACAACTTTTTGAAAGAGCCACCCCCACCCCTGTATTGATTCGTTCTCACATCCCACTAACCCATCACCCCACCCACCCATCGCCCCGCCCACAACCACACCTGTCCACCCCCACCACACCTATAACCACCCCCACAGCACCGATCACTACCCCAGAGCACTTATCACCACTTTATAGCGGACTTCACTCTCAACACGAGCGCACCCGTGTGGACGTCTGCTTCGCCACCTCGTGGGACTTAAAGAAAAAGTATTCGCAGGGCAAGCAAAGCAGGTGGGTGGGTGCCGAACGATCGATTTTTTTTTTCTGATAAAAAAAAAATTTTACGATTACAATCTTTTTAAAGACAAACTTCATTCATACTCTGTTTTTTATCGATAAAGTCACGTATCTATATAATTAAGTAAATCACGACGTCGCGATGTCTCTTATGTTCTACCTGCATGACTTAGTCCGAAAGAAGCAAAGAGTATGGATTCCTGCACTCACAATAACTTCAGATCAAGATTGAACTTCATGCAGTTCAATATTCGCTGCGTAATCGATTTAAAACGTGTAACGGAGCATTAGCACACGATACCATCAACATATGAAACTGCTCTACATGCATGGATGAGGACTTGCCAGAGATTAATTGCTTTCGACATGTACTTATTAAAATGCTTTAATTGAAATAGAACAATCAAACGTAGAACGGTTAAGTTAAATATATAAAGTTGAAAAAATAATGAAATAAATATAATGGCAACAATTAATTGGAAATTATAAAAACAAAAAATACATTTTAATTAAATAAAAATGAAATTATTGGCAAAATAAACTCGCTTTCTAGCAAAGGCGTAATAAAAAATGGCGACGTGGTGGCATCCCTTGGGCTTGAAATATTCTCCAGGTTGGTCGACGAGGAGGGGGGGGGTGCGCATTTCACGTGGTGATTGTTGTGAATTCTGAAGTATTCAACTGTTTTAAAGAGCCTCCCCCTGTATCATGGCGGTCTCGCATCGCACTAACCAATCACCCCGTCCACCATCTTGTCCACCACCATCCCACCTGCCCAACGACCACACCCAAACCCTCCCCCCACCCATCACCCCGTCCACCATCTCGTCCACCACCACCCCCCACAACCCCCACAGCGGACTTAACTCTTGACACGAGCGCACCCGTGTGGACGTTTCGCTTCGCTGCCTCGTCACAGGACCAAGCAAAGCAGGTGGGTGCCAAACCAACGATTTTTTTTTCTGATAAAAAAAAATTGCGATTACAAATGTTTTTTTTTTAAGACAAACTTCATTCGTACTAACACGTAGGCTTCCGCGACCAATGTTATTCATAATCAACGTTTTTGGGTTTAGATCGCGTTATTTATAAATGTGTCGTAACCCTCCACCATCCGACACGGCCAATCAGTAAAAAAGTGTCACGTTGACAAAGACAAATACTTCACTGCTTTAGCCCCATACCGGTGTGTTGAAGCCACAACATTTACAATTTGAGTAGCACGACGTTTCGCTGGTAATTGCATCCAGCATCATCGGGCAATTCGCCAGAATGGTGAGGCTCTGCTCTGTCTCCCGTTCTTATATAGAGCAGCAGCAGAGTGACGTCATCATTAACTCATTAACTCATCAGGTGCAAAGATTCAAGGGGGGAGTGATTGTAATTATATACTAGATTAGTAATCAGGCTATTGTTACGATGCGAGTTGTAGATTAGTAATCATTTGGAATGTGTTTTATTGTGATTATGCTACATTAGTAATCAGTTAGTGGTTGTTTCCCTTATAAGGAATTGTAATGTATCTTATTTAATAATACGCTTCCAGGCTGCACTAAGCCTGTAGCTGTCTGAGCGATTAAAGTTATTTCTGTTTCTCTCAATTTCAATCGATTCTCTAATTAGTCTTTGCCAGTAGTAACTAGTTTTACACAACACTTCCACGTTGTCAAAATCAATTGAGTGTCCCTGTTGGCATGCATGTTCTGCTTCTGCCGACAGTTGTGTTTGTGATAGTTTAATATTTCTCTGGTGTTCTTTTAGTCTTACACTAACGTTACGCCCTGTCTGTCCAATATAGCATCTGCCACATACACAATTAATCCGATATACACCTTCTGTTGATAATTTAGGTAATTCGTCTTCAGTGCACGTTACTAGTTGTTGAATTTTGTGTACTGTACCAAATCTTACTGTAATGTTTTGCTTTTGCAAAACACGGGCTAATTTATCAGTTACTCCTGAGATAAATGGTATTTTTATTGTTTTAATAATCTGATCGCTTTCAGCAGTGTTGCTTTGCGATTGTGATTTGGCTTTTTAGTGCTCTGTTAATTTGAGCATTATTGTAGCCATTCTGTCTTAGTGCTTCTTTAACATGTTTAATCTCTCTCACTAGACTTTCACCATCTGACACTGTTTTAGCCCGATGTATGAGCGTCTTGATAAGAGAGGATTTCTGAGCTGGGTGATGATGCGAATCTGCATTCAGATAGGCATCCGTGTGCGTTTGCTTTCTGTAAACGCTGTGTGTTATTTTACCATTTAGGCCGTGCCCAAGTAAAATATCCAGGAATGGGAGTGTGTTATTCACCTCCATTTCCATGGTGAACTGAATGGCCGGGTTTTGTGCATTGAGATGATTTAGAAAATCGTTAAGTGTATCTTTACCATGTGGCCAGACAACCAAAGTGGATGGTTTTAATGTGCTCGAGGCAAGTGCTCTGGTTTCAAAGTTTTCCATGTACAAATTTGCTATTGCAGGAGATAAAGGAGAGCCCATTGCTGCTCCCTCCCTTTGTTTAAAGAATTCGCCTCTCCATAAGAAGTAAGTGTTATTTAAACAATGGTCTGCGAGTTTCGGAATATCTTTTGGTAAACCTGTATTCTTTACCAGTGTATCAAGTAATTTAAGCGACTCGCTCACTGGAACCTTAGTGAATAGCGAAATCACATCAAAACTCACCAAAATATCATTAGGGTTAAGTTTAATATCTTTGATCATATTCACAAGATGTTCTGAATTTCTTATGAATGATGATGTCCTACCCATGTAAGGCTGTATTTGTTTAGTTACATATTTTGCTAATTTATGTGGCAGAGCCAATTGTACTGACTATAGGTCGTAAAGGGATGCCGACTTTATGGATCTTTGGTAGCCCATACAGTCTAGGTGGTTTTGAAGCCCTTGGCTTAATTAGGAATTGCTCATTTTTGGGGATTAATGAATTTGCAATGATTGCAGTAGTCTTACGTTCCAAAGTATTAGTTGGGTCTCGTTTAATTTTAATGTAGGTACTTTCCTCTAATAAATCTTTAATTTTATTATCATAATCGGCTCGTGACATCACTAATGTAGTGCGGCCCTTGTCAGCTGCTAGGATTTGAATATCTTTGTTTAGGCGAAGCTCTCTTAAGGCTTTTGCCTCGTTCGAGCTAATATTTACTTTAGGTACTTTACTATTCTCAATAATTTTGGCAACCTCGTGTCTAGTCATCTCTGCCTCATTATGTGGAAGGAGTCTTACTGCTGATTCTACCTCAGCAATTATCTCATCCACTGGAATTGTGCGTAGGGTAACGGCAAAGTTAAGGCCTTTAGAAAGGACAGAAATCATGTCAGTGGTTAAATCAGTGTTAGTCAAGTTCATTACGGTTTTGTTTTTAAATTGTTCGTTTTTAAATAGGGATTTGTTTATTGTAAAGTCTAGAAAATTTGTTAATTTGGTTAGCATTTGTTAGATTAAACACATTATCAGCCGATTGTTGTGTTATAGTATCGATTATATTCCAATCATGCATGGACACACTTGCTTATATTTAAATGCTTTAGCGATTCAGAAATGTTGGATAATTCACTCCTGTTGTGTTGTATTCTCTCTATTAATAATAATTCGCTAGCTTTGTGTAGTATTTTTTTGTTAGCCTTAGAAGACTTTATGTGATGTGTTATTTTAACTGCGTTTGGTATTACCTTCGAATCTCTGCACCTTTTGAGGAACGCCAATGAAGATATCAATTTCATCCGCTTAATGTGGAGCTTCTCCAATTTTCTGGTTTTAAGAAAAGGATCCTCCCCAGAGGTTAGTCAGTTTAACACGTAGGCTTTGGCGACCAATGTTATTCATAATCAACGTTTTTGGGTTTAGATCGCGTTATTTATAAATGTGTCGTAACCCTCCACCACCCGACACGGCCAATCAGTAAAAATGTGTCACGTTGACAAAGACAAATAGTTCACTGCTTTAGCCCACCGGTGTGTTGAAGCCACAACATTTACAATTTGAGTAGCACGACGTTTCGCTGGTAATTGCGATTTAAGGTTTTTATTTCCTTCCAGCCAAAATAACAGCAAAAGACCGGAAAAACCACATGAACGTAACGGGAACAGGGGATCCTTTTTACAGCCGATGCACCGAGTACGCCGCGATAGAGTTTCCCTCTTTCACACCCTTTACTCAAAAAACAAGAAGTCACCGTCGCAACGGAGGAAGGGGGGGGTACGTTCATCCACCCATTCTCGTCGAAGGGGGGGGGGGGGGTCGTTTCGAATTCAGCCTATCCCGCACTTGGGTGGCGGCCATCGCCACTTCGCGTTTGTGGCTGCTCTGCCCGTTGTCGCCCGCTCCACCCGTTGTCGCCCGCTCCACCCGTTGTCGCCCGCTCCACCTCCACCACCCTCTCCAACAGCCCCCTGGCCAGTCGGCACACCTCGGGAGGCGACATATAGGCGCCCTTAATCAGCTTCTGGCGCGCCGTCCACAGGGCCTCTTTTACGGCACCTATGACGGCCCATGCCTGAGCCCAGACCCCACCCGCTCTCTGCCTGAACATCCCCCAAATCATATTAGGCGCTGTGGCCTTTACGGGGCAAAAATGGGACAGCAGGGGTCGGCTTAACTCCCACACCTCCTGGGCAAATGGGCACTGTACGAGGGCATGAGCAGCGCTCTCTCCCAGGCCGCAGCCTCTCGGGCAATCAGGTGAGCGGGCCAATCTGCGGGAGCACATAAATAGCCTGCACTCCAGCCTGTCCCATGCGGCCAGCCAGGATAAGTCCCGCTGCCTTTTCGTCAGGGCTGCCGATGCTACGTTTTCCCAAATTTGTCGTGCCCGGGTACCCCGAGCACCTGGCACCTCTGTGCAGACCTCCTTTTTCGACATTTCCGCCAGGACTTCCCTGGGAACCCACGACCCCCGTGCGGTCCGGCTCGTACTTCGTGATGTATTCATTTACCGCGGTGCACAACCACCCCTGAGGCCAAGCCAGGGGGGTGCCGCGCGGCAACGCCGCCATGCTTTGCCGTCTCAGGAGCCACGCCAGTCTGTACAGAACATAATACGAGGCTTTCACCTCGAGCCCGTTGGAGAAATATAGTCACAGCGTATTACAGACAAAAATCGTGTCGAGGATGCACGCGACATTCGGGGCCCCCCTCCCACCGTTCTAGGCACGTTTGTACATTGTTTCTCTCTTCACTCGGTCCATCCCTCCCCCCCCAGATGAACTTGAAGAACAGGCGCTCCAACCTTTTTGCCATTTGCGCCCCCGGCGGAAACACGTAGGCCAGGTAGATAAGCACCGGGAGGATTTCCACCCTCAAGACCAACATTCTACCTTCCATTGAAAGGCACCTGTCTGCCCAACCAGCCAGCCTGCCTCTCACCATGCACTCTTTTCCCCGCCAATTCTTAGCCGCAGAGTCCTCCCTGTAGAACGCGACTCCTAAGATTTGAATCCCCTCCACCAGGACCGTTATACCTGGCGGGCGGCCCTCAAATAACCTGGGGTCACCGAATATCAGCAGCTCACTTTTTCTTACATTCACCTTTAATCCTGAGGCCAAAAATAATCTATCCGCAAGTCTTAGGGCCTCCCATACTGAAGCAACATTCCCACATAAAATGACAACATCGTCCATATACGTTGCAATTTTTGCTGGTTCTGCACACCCTGGGCATGCTCACCCCTCTAATCAGCCGGCTTCCCCTGACAGCCTGGGCAAAAGGCTCCATGCACATTATGAATAACACCGGCGACATCGGGCACCCCTGCCGCACACCGGACCCAATTGGAAACCCTTCCGAGAGGACACCATTTATTAGCAGGCTACCTGTGAGCTTATGATATAGCTTCCCCATCCAGTCTATAAGCTGTTTCCCCACCCCCATTTGCCTCAAAACCGCGAACAAATAATCGTGCGAGATGCTATCAAATGCCTTCTCCTGATCCAAACTGAGTAGTCCCAATGAATTACCCCTCTCCACAGTGGTTTCCACCACCTCCCTCAACAGAACGAGGTTATCGGATATCCGCCTGCCCGGAACCGCACACTTCTGGTCAGACCCCACCACCTCCCCCACCACCTTCCCCAGTCGCGCCGCGATAACTTTGGCCAGGATTTTATAATCGGTGTTCAGCAGGGTGATCGGGCGCCAGCTCCCGAGGTCACTGCGCTGCCCCTTCCCCTTGTATACAAGGGTTATGACCCCTCTTGTCATTGAATCTGGCACAGGGCCTTCCTCCGTAATTTCCTTATACATCTGCCACATGTCGTCTCTGACGGTATCCCAAAACGTAACATAGAATTCAGCCGGTATCCCATCTAAACCTGGTGCACTGTGCCGACGTAATCCCCCCACCACCTCATCCAATTCTGCCCTCTGGATATGCTTGTTCATCTCCTCTGGAGTCCCAATAACCCTATCTACCCCCCCTAGCAGTGTGCGCCGCGCCCCTTCGTCTGACGGCCTACTCCTGTACAATTCCTTGAAGTAACCCCTGGCAGCCTCCGTTATCTCCTCTTTGTGCTTGAGTCTACCTAACCTGGGACATACCAATTCTCGGATTGTGTTGTCCGCTTTCCTGCATTTCTTAAAGAAAAAACGCGTGCAACGCTCACCCTCCTCGACCGCCTTCACCCGAGCCCTGAATGCAAGTTGCGCGGCCTGCTTCTCCCACACCGCAGAGATCCTATCTTTTAGTTGCTTTATTTCTCCCATGACGGGGAATCCCAGTTCCATCAGTTTATATGCTCCCTCCAATCTCTCATTCAATCCCCGCAACACAACCCCTACGCTCCTCCTTCTACTCTGGGACTGGAAAAAGGACTTAATTCGCCCCTTCACCATTCCCCACCATTCAGCTATCGTGCCAAAGCAGCACCGCAGGCTCCTCCATTCCTCGTACTGCCTGACAAATTCCTCCACCACCTTTTTGTCCTCCAGCAGTCCCGAGTTCATGCGCCAGATTCCCCTTCCCAACCTCAGCCCATCTGGGATTCTGAGCCCCCCAGCTATCATCTTATGGTCGGAAAAAGAGAAAGGTTCGTTTTCCACCCTCTCCACCTTAACCTTGGCAGAGACAAAGAGGAAATCAATCCTCGAGTGTGAGGTTCCCAAACAACTCGACCACGTGAACCCTGGTCGCTTTGGGTGTAACGACCGGTAAGAATCAATCAAAATCTTCAACCAAAGCCCCCAGCCTCCTAGAGGAGGGGTCCAACTTTCGACATCCGGCGACTGGCAGTGTGTCCGCCGGGGTTAGAGGGCAATTAAAATCACCCCCCATGACGATGTGTCTTCGTGTTAGCAGCAAGGCTGCCACGTTCTCTAGCAACTCCACACGTTCCGGAGAGCCTGTGGGGGCGTACACATTGATCAGCCGGACCGCCGCCCCACCATATGCAACATCGACATAGTGGAGTCGTCCCGGGACCACTTCTCGGGCCTCCTGCACCACTATGTTCTTTCTACCTAGGAGGATAACCACTCCTGAGCACCTATTAACATTGCTTCCGGACCAGAATCAGTGTCCCTCCCAGTCCCTAGCCAGATCCTCTCGACCAAGGGAGTATGGCAAGTGGCACTCCTGTAAAAAGTAAACGTCCTTTTTCAGGGACCGTAGGAAATGTAGAATGGCCCCCCCTCCTAGCCCTGCCCCACATTCCCCTCACGTTTACCGATGCTACCGTGAGGTCCATACCCAGAATTGCCTCTCCCTACCCAGGCTCGTCGTCCAATAGTTCGTACAGGTTTGTGTCAGCCAATCCCTGCAACTGTTCCGCTCTCCTAGGCTCCTTGGGCAGCCCTCTTCCCTGGTTGGCCTTAGCCACCACGGCACCATCTTCCGACGACCTCGCGTCCATCGAGGAGTCTGTTGCCTCCAGGTCCCGTTTGCGGGTCGTCCTCGCTGGGCCACGCAGCGCTTTCTGCTTCCTTTTCACCACCCTCTTGAATTTCTCCCTCCTGGTGCTCTCCCTCTGCTGCTCCTCTCCGTCCTCCCCCGCCTCCACCGCCTCCGCCCAGTCAACCATCGTTGGGTCGGGGGGGGTTTTCCCACGGGCTCCTCGTCCCCGGGGTGCTCCACCTGCCGGCCCGTGGGATCCGCGTCTTCCTCCGACGTCATCTCCCCCTCCTCCCTCCCGTCCTGCAGTGGCGTACCCCGCCTGCCCACCTCTCCACCCCCGTCCTCCATCTTCCCGCCGGGCTGCGTTGGCTTCAGCCCGTCCTCGGCCACCTCCCCTTCTCCATCCGCCACCCTGCTCCTATGTGCGCGGACCTTGTTTGCGTACGACAGCGGGCAGTCCCTGTACAGGTGGTCTTTAGTCCCGCATAGGTTGCACAATGCCAGGGCACAGCATTCTGTCACAACATGGTCCCGTGCCTTGCATCGGAAACATATCCGTGCCTTGCACGCTGCAGCCAGATGGCCGCTTCCCCCACATCGCCTGCAGAGCTTCGGCTGCCCCGCATACACCACGTAGCCCCTATTGCCACCAATGTTCAGGGCGCTCGGGATGTGTTGCAGAGCCCCTTCTGCCGTTCTCAACCTCACTCGCCATTGTCTGGTGCCCGTCCAGATCCCTAAAGAGTCTTGGACCCGTTTACTGTCCGAAAGCACCAGGCAGTGCTGCCTCAGCCACACCTCGACGTCGTGGTCTGGCAGAGTCTCATTATACAAAAACACGGTGACAATTTTTGTGTCTAGCTCGGAGAGCAGTTGGAGCTTAAGCAGTGACAGTGGCCTCTCCCCCGCCTTCTCCTCGAACAAAGTCATAAAGCGTTGCAGCAAGTTACTTGTCTTGAAGCTCACGTCAAAAGCCCGGCCACCTGGCAGGGCAATCAAACAAAACAGATCCGCAGGATCCACTCGCAGAGTTTCTATCATCACAGACCACACGAACCTCGGTCTGTCGATAGTGACTTCCTCTGGCACGTCCTCTTTGAAGGACATCCGTACACAATTGTGCCGCTTGGCGTGTATCGGGGTGAAGTTCCCCCCCGATCCTCCGCGCCACCGCCCTGCGCGCTCCTGGGGCCGCCCTGCCCCCACAGGTCCAGGACTTGCCTGGACAGCGTCGCTTTGGGCACCTTGCGCCTGTAGGCCCACCGAGCTCGGTGCTTCCTCCGCCTCCTCTCCTGGGCTGGCCGACACCATTCCACTCCTCGTCGGCTCCTCTCCCTTCCTCGCCCGCTGCCACCAGGCGTCCTCCTCCGCTCGCCTCGAGGTAGGCGCGCGCCTCGTCCCTCTCTTCTGCGGGTCTCCCTCCTCCAGGCAGTCCCACCTCACCATCCTCCGCCTCTGCAGCAGCCAACCCGGCCCGCTCACCTTGGCTCACCACCCCAGAGCGCTTGGTCGCCATGCCCCCGAGGGCCTGCGAGGCTGCTACTGGCCAGGCAGCCAGGGAGCCGAGACTTGGCACAACACCAGCAGAGATACAGAGGCACCACACCACCAACCCCCCCCCTCCTCATCGGGCAATTCGCCAGAATGGTGAGGCTCTGCTGTGTCTCCCGTTCTTATATAGAGCAGCAGCAGAGTGACGTCATCATTAACTCATCAGGTGCAAAGATTCAAGGGGGGAGTGATTGTAATTATATACTAGATTAGTAATCAGGCTAT
Source organism: Lampetra fluviatilis (assembly GCF_964198595.1). Lineage (NCBI taxonomy): Eukaryota > Metazoa > Chordata > Hyperoartia > Petromyzontiformes > Petromyzontidae > Lampetra > Lampetra fluviatilis. Next base: position 2,270,799 of record NC_136353.1, read on the forward strand.
TGTTACGATGCGAGTTGTAGATTAGTAATCATTTGGAATGTGTTTTATTGTGATTATGCTACATTAGTCATCAGTTAGTGGTTGTTTCCCTTATAAGGAATTGTAATGTATCTTATTTAATAATACGCTTCCAGGCTGCACTAAGCCTGTAGCTGTCTGACACTTTGGTTGTCTGGCCACATGGTAAAGATACACTTAACGATTTTCTAAATCATCTCAATGCACAAAACCCGGCCATTCAGTTCACCATGGAAATGGAGGTGAATAACACACTCCCATTCCTGGATATTTTACTTGGGCATGGCCTAGATGGTAAAATAACACACAGCGTTTACAGAAAGCAAACGCACACGGATGCCTATCTGAATGCAGATTCGCATCATCACCCAGCTCAGAAATCCTCTCTTATCAAGACGCTCATACATCGGGCTAAAACAGTGTCAGATGGTGAAAGTCTAGTGAGAGAGATTAAACATGTTAAAGAAGCACTAAGACAGAATGGCTACAATAATGCTCAAATTAACAGAGCACTAAAAGCCAACTTACAATCGCAAGGCAACACTGCTGAAAGCGATCAGATTATTAAAACAATAAAAATACCATTTATCTCAGGAGTAACTGATAAATTAGCCCGTGTTTTGCAAAAGCAAAACATTACAGTAAGATTTGGTACAGTACACAAAATTCAACAACTAGTAACGTGCACTGAAGACGAATTACCTAAATTATCAACAGAAGGTGTATATCGGATTAATTGTGTATGTGGCAGATGCTATATTGGACAGACAGGGCGTAACGTTAGTGTAAGACTAAAAGAACACCAGAGAAATATTAAACTATCACAAACACAACTGTCGGCAGTAGCAGAACATGCATGCCAACAGGGACACTCAATTGATTTTGACAACGTGGAAGTGTTGTGTAAAACTAGTTACTACTGGCAAAGACTAATTAGAGAATAGATTGAAATTGAGAGAAACAGAAATAACTTTAATCGCTCAGACAGCTACAGGCTTAGTGCAGCCTGGAAGCGTATTATTAAATAAGATACATTACAATTCCTTATAAGGGAAACAACCACTAACTGATTACTAATGTAGCATAATCACAATAAAACACATTCCAAATGATTACTAATCTACAACTCGCATCGTAACAATAGCCTGATTACTAATCTAGTATATAATTACAATCACTCCCCCCTTGAATCTTTGCACCTGATGAGTTAATGAGTTAATGATGACGTCACTCTGCTGCTGCTCTATATAAGTGTAGTAATTACTCAGGAGGCTTGACGACGGGATCGGAGGCACACTTATTTATTAACACAACTTGTATACAGTTAGCGAGTATACACAGGACCTAAGGGGTAACGTCCCCTTACTCGGCTAACAGGGAGACACAACATCTAAGCCCCGCTAACCTAAGCCCAAGTCCTCCACTAGGGAGCTAGGGGAGGCTACCTGTCCCAGCCCTGGTCAAGCTGGGATCCGACCCCCTGAGTTCCCAGACCTGCTCGTCAGTCTGGGCTCTCGGGGCCACGCCACCGGCTTGCCCTGGTCGGCCCTGCTAAGGACAGCGAGCCAGGGGAGCTCCGGGGCCTATTCTAGCTGGTCTTCCGTCTTCGCTGGTTAAAGCTGATACCTCGACCTCGAGCCCTCCGGCTCACCCCCTCTTATAGTCCGCGGCCCCCCCGGGAGGGGCCCGTGGGGGATGCAGGTGCGGACGTCGGTGTGGCCACCTCCTATGTGTACGGCCCTAACCACGCCCCTTGTGTTTGTTTGCCATCCGCTCCCATACACAATTACACCTCTACATCACCCCCCCCCCGTACAGCTCGCAGCCGTCCCCGGCTGCAACAAAACCAGAATAAAGGTGCATGCCTCCCCAAAACCGTGTGTGCCTCGCGTAAATTTAACAAGAACGATAACAGTCATAACAACAACAACAGGAACAGGTAGAAGAAGAAAGAGAAAAAAATAACCCGGCGCACCCTCCCGAATAAATACCCCATTCCGCAAACCCAACATATATACACGCGCTCCGGATGCCCCTCCCCCACTGTCCGCAAGGGCCCCCCAACGGCCGACCTCACAATAGTCTGCGCGTTTTGGCGCGCGTTCTCGCGGCGGGCCCGTCACAAGGGCTCGACCCGGCACGCTCAGTGGTGGTTGGTGACGGTCCGGGTGCAAGAGAGTCTGGCGTCGCTGCCGAGTGACCCCCGACCCCTCCGGGAGGGGTTGGCGGGCGTGGACCCGTCACTCCTGTTGCACCTGGAGATGGAACAGTTGATGTCATGTTAGGCGAGAGCAGCGACGTCGGGGAGTCGGCGGACCCCTCACACGTTTGGCCATGCGTGTGTGTGTGTGAACCACGGGCCGGCGCAATGAACGGTTTCAACCTTGAGGGGTGCACGTACCACCGACGCCTCCCCCATTTGACGCGAACACATTGCGGCCGTAAGACCTGTACGACCTCCACTGGCCCCCGCCACGGCCGTACCAACTTTGACGAGGTTGCCAGTGGCACCTGGGGACAGTGCAACCATGCCCTGTCCCCTGGTTTCCATTTGAACACATGTACCCGCCCCAGCCGAAGCCTCTCGTTCGCCTTCTGGCGGAGTTCAGAATTTTGCACGGCCGCTTCCCGCGCCTCAGACAATTTGCTGATGTTAAATTTAACGTGTTCGGACAAGGTAGACTTCGCCTGAGGCGCCGAGAGCTTCAGCTGGGTCGTCACAGGGGGGTTAGCCTCGCGGCCATACATTAAAAAGAAAGGGGAAAATCCGGTGGCCGCATGGGGAGCCATCCTGTAGGCCTGCAACACACCGGCTATGCGAAGGTCCCAATCTGTCTGGGATTCGGACACCTGTTGGGACAGCATAGATGTGATGGTCCGATGTAGCCGTTCCACCATCCCGTCAGTTTGAGGGTGATACGGGGAGGTCCGAATTTTCTCCGTACCCAAGAGGTCGCACACCTCGCGGAGGAGTTTTCCCGAAAAATTCTTACCCTGGTCAGTAAGCAGCCGTTCCGGAGCACCTTTGTCGAGGACATAGCCCTGGACAAAGGCCTCCGCGATGGCTGCTGCCGACTGGTTGGCCAGGGGCCAGGCCATAGGCCATCTCGTGAAGTATTCGACCCCTGTCAATAAATACCTATTCCCCCTGGGTGTAGCGGGAAATGGCCCGAGTATGTCTAGCGCAACGAGCTCGTTAACCCGGGAAACCTTTATGGACTGCAGCGGAGGGTTGGACCCCCTAGCTGGTGGCTTTCGCTGCGCGCATTGCGTGCACGACCCCAGGAGATCCCCCACGTCCTTTGCCATGCCCGGCCAGAAGAAATCGAGCTGGAGCGTGGCAAAGGTCTTGTGAACCCCCAAGTGCAGAAGCCGCTCATGAACAGCCCATACCACCTTACCCCTCAATGCTGCAGGCACCACGAGCTGCTGGCGGCGGGTTTTTCCGTCCCAGTGCATTAAAAGACCCTGGAACAACCCCCACGAGTCAATGTTCGCCACCCCCTGCCCAACCCCCCCTGCGCGACGGCGCAGAGCGAGGAGGGAGGTGTCCTCCATTTGGAGGCGTCCCCATTCCGCGACCGACAACCCCAGCAACGAATCCCTCCCTTCTTGCTCGATAGGACCCGAAGCCAAAGGCGCATCGGCGGCGGCCACGAGGACCGAATCGGTGGTGACGTTCGGGGGCCTACAACGCCCCGAACCCAGGAGGCAAGCGCACTCCGAAGTGGGTGGCAACCGTGACAGGGCGTCAGCGTTCGTGTGGCGGACGCCCTTACGATATGTGGTGACAAAGTCGTAGTCCTGGAGAATCTCCAACCATCGAGACAACTGGCCCGATGGTTGTTGAACCCGCAGAGCGTACTGTAGGGCCGCATGATCTGTACGGACGGTGAAACGCCGACCGTACAGATATGGGCGGTACTGCTGAATGAAATAAACAATTGCCAATAATTCCCGACGGGTAACGCAGTACCGTTGTTCCGCTGGAGACAGTACCCGACTACCGTAAGCCACCACATGCTCTACGCCCCCAATGAGTTGGGACAGCACGCCCCCGATGCCCGTGTTACTTGCATCTGTATCGAGCAAGAAGGGTTGTGAGAAGTCGGGGTAATTCAACGGCGGAGCCCCCACCAGGGCATTCCGGAGGGCGTGAAAAGCAGCCTCCTCCTCCAGCCCCCAATGAAACCTGACTCCCTTGGACGTCAAGGCATGCAATGGTTTCGCGATCGTAGCGAAGTCAGCCACAAACCGTCGATAGTACGACGCGAACCCAATGAAACTCCTGACCTCTCCCACCGAGGTGGGAGTCGGCCAGGAGCTGACGCATTCCGTTTTGGCGGGATCAGTGGATATCCCCGAGCGCCCAACAATGTGACCCAAATACCGCACCGATTCGCGGAGCAAATGGCACTTCTGCGGTTTAAATTTTAAATTGGCAGCCCGCATTTTGAGAAAAACAGCACGCAGCCTCTGGAGGTGTTCCTCGAAGGATTTGCTAAAGACGATGACATCGTCCAAGTAAATTAAACACGAATCCCATTGCAAGCCTGCCAAGACCAGTTCCATTAACCGCTGAAAAGTTGCCGGCGCAGAATGTAAGCCCATCGGCAAGCGGTTAAATTGGAAGAGACCTTGCGGTGTCCGAAAAGCAGTTTTAGGTTTTGATTCGTCATCCAGAGGAAGCTGCCAGAATCCAGATAGTAAATCGAGGGTGGAAAAGAATCGCGCCCCCGCCAAGGCATCGAGCGACTCATCCATTCGAGGAAGCGGGTACGCATCTGCCACAGAAATTTTGTTCAATCGCCGAAAGTCGACACAAAACCGCAGTGAGCCGTCGTGTTTTTTCACCAAAACGATCGGTGCGCCCCACGGGCTGTTGGAAGGGGAAATGATATCGGCGGCTAGCATGTCATCAACAGCCGATTTGACATGATCCTTTTCGGCGGGACTGAGCCGAAAGAGATTTTGGCGGATTGGCGCGCTGTCACCCGTGTCAATATGGTGTCGCAGCAATTTAGTACAACCAATATCAAATTTGTGTTTACTAAAAACGTCGGCAAATTCTTTCAGGAGAACTCGCAGCTGCGCACGCTGCGTGTCGGACAGATCCACAGATCCCGCGCAAAGTGCATCCAGCCATCCGTCATCACAGTCCGAATGCGGTCGCGACGGAGGATCGGTGGTTACCTGACCCACGAGTGGTTCCTCATAGGGCGCCGGCGTTGCGTGTGCAAGCACGGTCCCTTGAGGAACCACGGCCGTTCGCGATCCTACATTAAGGACTGCAATGAAGGGGTCCCCATCCCCTTTCACCATGGTCTGAGCCGCTAGCAAATCGGGTCCATTGACCCCGGCCCGAGATGGTCCCAACAAGACCCCCCGATCCGCAACCCCTTTAGCAAACGGCCGACGCAACCTAAGAGGGACGAGCATCTGAGCCCCCGGGGGTACGCGCACAGTTTTTGTCACGAGCGCCTGCACGGTGGCAAACGCCCGACGCTCCGTGGTGGGGGAAGACAAAAATGTAACACGTCGGCCCGATGGGAGCTCGATGCACCCCTGGTCAATCAAGATACGGATGGGCATTTTGGCCAAGAAATCCGTCCCCAACAGGCACGGAACCGCGAGTGAGGAGGAAACCAAAACAGGCCCGGATAATTTAATGTCTCCAATGCAAATTTTGGCGCGGATTTGCCCAATAATGCCCAGCGAGCCCCCGTTAGCAGCATAGCATGGCACGTCAACAGGGAGCAAGGGACGACTTTGAACGGGAAGGATGTTATAAATCAAATCAGATATAATGGTCGCCGATGCCCCTGTGTCAATTAAAATCCGCACCTCTACCCCATCAATATGACCGACCACAACCGATGATCCCGCCGACGCAGCAACGACACGATGGGCGAGCTCCGACCACTGACCCGGTTGGAGCGCTCGCCGCATTTCAGAACAATCGCGCGCGATGGGCGGCGATTTTCGAACCCTGTTCAGTTGAGCGCGTGAGTGTGTGTCGGATGTGTGCATGGGCCAAACGTGTGAGGTGCCACGACTCGCCGTATTTCTCTGCTGGAGCTTGGGTGGAGACGGCGTGGCGTCCTGACGAGGTGTCGCTCCGCGCTGACGGGGAGCCCGGCATCCTGACGCAACGTGGCCTTGCAGGCCACAGTTGTAGCAGCGTGTGAGCGCCCCAGATGGCCTGGGCTGCTCCTGGCGGCTCGGTCCATTCCGAGCCTGCGGTGCCGCCGATCTCCATTCCCCCCGCCGCTCCACCCCGCAGACCTCCTCTGATGGGAGGGCGGTGGCCGCCATGGCATGGCCGGCCACCCCCTTGGCAGCCTTGCGACGCAGGGACCGCAAGCCCCCGTGGATGTGCCGCGCGACCAGCAGGGACGACATCTCTCCGTCGTCTTGAGCCAAGACGGCGATGTCCAGCTCATCGGCGAGTAGCAGCAGCTTTTCAGCCACCATGGCGTCCACTCCCTCCTCGTCCATCCGCGGGAAAGCTGCCTTTGCCAGGGCCAGGAGAGCCGTTCGGAAGGCCAGGGGCGATTCGTTGGCGCCCCGATGCCGATCGTGGAACAGCTGCCTGCAGTCCGAAGGCGGCCCATAGACGGCTGACAGCAGCTGCAGCGCCAGGTGCAGCGTGGCGCGCTTTTCCTTAGGCGCCGAGGTGAGGGTAGCCAGGGCGTCGTCGTCCAGCATCGCCGGCAGCGCGCATAGTGCCTCGGCGTCCGTCCAGTTCGCCATCTCTTGATGAGCGATGAACCGCCTTTTGAAGCCGCCCCAATCTCCAGCCGCTCCCACGAACTCCTTGAGAGGCGGCAGTCGCTGTTGTAAGGCGACGTCCGTGGCTGCGGATCTCGCTCCCTCGTTCCCAGCCGACGTTACAGTGTGGGCGGGCTGTGAGCATGGCATCGCCGGTCGCTCCGTTGTTGACGCGCTGGCCGGCGTTGATGATGTCACGGCTCGTGCTTGGCCCTCAGCAGTCACCTGACGCAGGCCGGCCCCGCCCTCTGCTCGCACTGTAGTGATGGCGGGAAATTTAACCGCGAGCCGCGTCGGGGTGGCGGGAAATGCCGGCGTGCGTCGGCTGCTGCCGTCTTCCCGCGCAGCCCCTCCAGCTCCCAGCCGCGTGATCTCCTCCAACACGGCGGCCGCGGCGTAGAGCAGCTCCGCCAGGCGGGAGTGAGCCAGCCGAAGTCCCTCGGCCGACGCATCCCCCCCCTCCTGTCGTAGCGGCGCGGGTGTACTTGGCCCCGGCTGCTCCGATCCGACCTCGGCCATCTCTGGTGGTGATTCGGCCGCGGTGTCCTCCCTCTCCGACTCCCTGGTACGTGTCGTCCCTCGTGTGTCCATCTTTGGACGTTTTACTTCTGACACCAGATGTAGTAATTACTCAGGAGGCTTGACGACGGGATCGGAGGCACACTTATTTATTAACACAACTTGTATACAGTTAGCGAGTATACACAGGACCTAAGGGGTAACGTCCCCTTACTCGGCTAACAGGGAGACACAACATCTAAGCCCCGCTAACCTAAGCCCAAGTCCTCCACTAGGGAGCTAGGGGAGGCTACCTGTCCCAGCCCTGGTCAAGCTGGGATCCGACCCCCTGAGTTCCCAGACCTGCTCGTCAGTCTGGGCTCTCGGGGCCACGCCACCGGCTTGCCCTGGTCGGCCCTGCTAAGGACAGCGAGCCAGGGGAGCTCCGGGGCCTATTCTAGCTGGTCTTCCGTCTTCGCTGGTTAAAGCTGATACCTCGACCTCGAGCCCTCCGGCTCACCCCCTCTTATAGTCCGCGGCCCCCCCGGGAGGGGCCCGTGGGGGATGCAGGTGCGGACGTCGGTGTGGCCACCTCCTATGTGTACGGCCCTAACCACGCCCCTTGTGTTTGTTTGCCATCCGCTCCCATACACAATTACACCTCTACATAAGAACGGGAGACAGAGCAGAGCCTCACCATTCTGGCGAATTGCCCGATGATGCTGGATGCAATTACCAGCGAAACGTCGTGCTACTCAAATTGTAAATGTTGTGGCTTCAACACACCGGTATGGGGCTAAAGCAGTGAACTATTTGTCTTTGTCAACGTGACACATTTTTACTGATTGGCCGTGTCGGATGGTGGAGGGTTACGACACATTTATAAATAACGCGATCTAAACCCAAAAACGTTGATTATGAATTCATTCGTACTCTCTGTTTTTTTTTCGCTAAAGTAACGTAGGTATCTAATTAAATAAAGCACGACGTCGCGATTTATTTTATGTTCTACCTGCATGACCATCTCACTCACCATCTCACTCTCTCACCATCTCACTCTCTCACCATCTCACTCACCATCTCACTCACCATCTCACTCACCATCTCACTCACCATCTCACTCTCTCACCATCTCACTCTCTCACCATCTCACTCACCATCTCACTCACCATCTCACTCACCATCTCACTCACCATCTCACTCTCTCACCATCTCACTCACCATCTCACTCACCATCTCACTCACCATCTCACTCACCATCTCACTCACCATCTCACCCACCCACCATCTCACCCACCCACCATCTCACCATCTCACTCACTCACCATCTCACTCACCATCTCACCCACCATCTCACTCACCATCTCACCATCTCACTCACTCACCATCTCACTCACCATCTCACTCACCATCTCACTCACCATCTCACCCACCCACCATCTCACCCACCCACCATCTCACCATCTCACTCACTCACCATCTCACTCACCATCTCACCCACCATCTCACTCACCATCTCACCATCTCACTCACTCACCATCTCACTCACCATCTCACTCACCCACCATCTCACCATCTCACTCTCTCACCATCTCACTCACCCACCATCTCACTCACCATCTCACTCACCCACCATCTCACTCACCATCTCACTCACCCACCATCTCACTCACCATCTCACTCACCCACCATCTCACTCACCATCTCACTCACCCACCATCTCACTCACCATCTCACCCACCATCTCACTCACCATCTCACTCACCATCTCACTCACCATCTCACTCACCCACCATCTCACCATCTCACCCACCCACCATCTCACTCACCATCTCACCCACCCACCATCTCACCCACCCACCATCTCACTCACTCACCATCTCACCCACCATCTCACCCAACATCTCACTCACCATCTCACCCACCATCTCACTCACCATCTCACTCACTCACCATCTCACTCACCATCTCACTCACCCACCATCTCACTCACCATCTCACCATCTCACTCACCATCTCACTCACCCACCATCTCACTCACCATCTCACTCACCATCTCACCATCTCACCCACCCACCATCTCACTCATCATCTCACTCACCCACCATCTCACTCACCATCTCGCTCAATCACCTACTCACCCACCATCTCACTCACCATCTCGCTCACCGATCCAAACGAGAGACGCCCTATCCCCCCCACCGCTCCCCCCCCACCTCCCCTCACCACAACCCCCCTCACCACCACCGCCCCCACCCTACTCTCACCCCCTCCCCATCAACAGAAGTACGAGCTGCCAAAGCAACACAAGCAAGACCAGAAGCTGGTGAACGCTGCTGCTGCTGCTGTCTGGTTCATCTGAGAATCTCTGATTATCATAATGGATATCTCTCTGTCTCGAATGCGTGTCTCTCTCGCTCCTATGGGTCTCTCCCTGTTTATCATGAGGGGTGACCTTTTCGCTCGTATATTTGTCTCTCTCGCTCATATACGTGTCTCTCTGTTTATCATGAGGGGTGACGATCTGGCTTATATAGATGTCTCTCTCGCTCATCAGTGTGCCTCTCTGTGTATCATGAGGGGTGACGATCTGGCTTATATAGATGTCTCTCTCGCTCATCAGCGTGCCTCTCTGTGTATCATGAGGGGTGACGATCTGGCTTGTATAGATGTCTCTCTCGCTCATCAGCGTGCCTCTCTGTGTATCATGAGGGGTGACGATCTGGCTTGTATAGATGTCTCTCTCGCTCATCAGCGTGCCTCTCTGTGTATCATGAGGGGTGACGATCTGGCTTATATAGATGCCTCTCTCGCTCATCAGCGTGCCTCTCTGTGTATCATGAGGGGTGACGATCTGGCTTATATAGATGCCTCTCTCGCTCATCAGCGTGCCTCTCTGTGTATCATGAGGGGTGACGATCTGGCTTGTATAGATGTCTCTCTCGCTCATCAGCGTGCCTCTCTGTGTATCATGAGGGGTGACGATCTGGCTTATATAGATGTCTCTCTCGCTTATCAGCGTGCCTCTCTGTGTATCATGAGGGGTGACGATCTGGCTTGTATAGATGTCTCTCTCGCTCATCAGCGTGCCTCTCTGTGTATCATGAGGGGTGACGATCTGGCTTGTATAGATGTCTCTCTCGCTCATCAGCGTGCCTCTCTGTGTATCATGAGGGGTGACGATCTGGCTTATATAGATGTCTCTCTCGCTCATCAGCGTGCCTCTCTGTGTATCATGAGGGGTGACGATCTGGCTTGTATAGATGTCTCTCTCGCTCATCAGCGTGCCTCTCTGTGTATCATGAGGGGTGACGATCTGGCTTATATAGATGTCTCTCTCGCTCATCAGCGTGCCTCTCTGTGTATCATGAGGGGTGACGATATGGCTTATATAGATGTCTCTCTCGCTCATCAGCGTGCCTCTCTGTGTATCATGAGGGGTGACGATCTGGCTTATATAGATGTCTCTCTCGCTCATCAGCGTGCCTCTCTGTTTATCATGAGGGGTGACGATCTGACTCGTATAAATGTCTCCCTCGTTCAACTGGGTGTCTTTCTGGCAATCATCAGGGGTGTCTATATGGTGGCTGCGTGTCACTTGGGCTAGCATCAGGGGTGTCTATCTGGCTACTCTGCGTGTCTCTCTGGGAAACATGAGGAGTGTCTATCTGGCGACTCTGCGTGTCTCTTGTCCGAGCATCAGGGATGTCTCAGCCTCGTCTGACTTTGTGTCTCGCCTGGGCGTCTCGCTGGTGAGCACGAGGGGTTTCTGTTTAACCTGGTCAAGCAGAGAGACCTGCAGTCTCACTGGCTAGCATGTGAATGATGATGGTTACAAACTGAGTAATCATTGGAAAGATGTGATTAACCATGCAAAAAAAGATTTAACTACACTTATTTGGCCAATCTTATTTGACAGACAACTATTACAGTTTATTGATAGACAGCCAGGCTTGTTTTACCATGTTTAGTTGTTTCTTTTTTCACACTTGTTATGTAGGTCAGGCTTAATCACAAACCGTACCTCTCCATAACAAAGGCTCACCCTCTTAAGCCTCACCTTACCATATGAATAAAAAGTGTGCTGTACTTGGCCCTTCCACCCTCTCCAACCATTATATATAAACGGAGTGGTAGCTCCTGAAATCTCTCATTTACTTGACACAGCTGTCGTGGCTGTGACGGTTCCACCTGAAGACGGAAGCTTGTGTTGCCTCCGAAACGTCGTGATTTTTATTTTATTTTACTTTTATTAATTGTAATGTTTTACCTACGTGACTTTACCGAAAAAACCTAAGAATATGAATCCTTGCAGTCACGAAAGCTTCAAATCTAGAATTAATGTGAAGTGGTCTCTGTGGCTCGCCGGGGCTTGACATGGAAATAAAGGCACACGAAATGTAGTGGTGTTGTGGGTGACTGCGTGCGGTGAGTGGTGTGGTTGGTGAGGTGGTTGAGTGGTGAGTGGGTGGGTGAGCGGGTGAGTGGTGTGGCTGTGGTTGAGTGGGGTGGAAGGTGCGTGAGCGGGTGGGTGAGTGGGGTGAGTGGTGTGGTTGGTGAGTGAGGTGGATGAGTGAAAATGTGGTTGAGTGGTGGGTGGGTGAGTGGGATGAATGGTGTGGGTGGTGAGTGAGAATGTGGTTGAGTGGTGAGTGGGTGAGTGGGGTGAGTGGTCGTGGTGAGGTGAGTGAGAATGTGGTGAGTGGTGAGTGAGTGGTAGTGGGTGGGTGAGTGGTAGTGGTGAGGTGAGTGAGAATGTGGTGAGTGGGTGGGTGAGTGGGGTGAGTGGTGTGGGTGGTGAGCGAGGTGGATGAGTGAGAATTTGGTTGAGTGGTGGGTGGGTGAGTGGTGTGGTTGAGTGGGGTGGAAGGTGGGTGAGTGGTGAGTGGGATGAGTGGTGTGGGTGGTGAGTGAGAATGTGGGTGAGTGGGGTGAGTGGAGTGGGGTGAGTGGAGTGGGGTGAGTGGTGTTGCTGTGGGTGAGTGGTGAGTGGGGTGAGTGGTGAGTGGGGTGAGTGGTGTGGGTGAGTGACACGGGCTGGAGAAGAGATTGATGCTGCACAGGAGCGTGTGCAGCTGAGTGGACTTGCCAACTGGGCAGTGCCAGGCTAGGTGCACGTTGAAGCTACCTGGGCAGTTGGAGGCAGTCGCCCTCCAGCAATGTGACATCGTGCACCTAGCCTGGCACAGCAGTCAACCCATGGCACCTGCTGGGTCTGACCCGTGACCTCCTCCTCCTGCACCTAGCCTGGCACAGCAGCAGTCAACCCATGGCACCTGCTGGGTCTGCTGTGCCAGGCTAGGTGCAGGAGGAGGAGGTCACGTGACAGACCCTGCAGGTGCCATGGGTTGACTGCTGCTGTGCCAGGCTAGGTGCAGGTCACGGGACAGACCTAGCATGTGCCATGGGTTGACTGCTGTGCCAGGCTAGGTGCAGGTCGAGGTCACGGGACAGACCCTGCAGGTGCCATGGGTTGACTGCTGTGCCAGGCTAGGTGCAGGAGGAGGTCACGGGACAGACCCTGCAGGTGCCATGGGTTGACTGCTGTGCCAGGCTAGGTGCAGGTCACGGGACAGACCCTGAAGGTGCCATGGGTTGACTGCTGCTGTGCCAGGCTAGGTGCAGGAGGAGGTCACGGGACAGACCCTGAAGGTGCCATGGGTTGACTGCTGCTGTGCCAGGCTAGGTGCACGATGTCATGTTACTCTGGCAGGCAATCCCACGGTCTTTCAGTAACCAGTGTTGGTCGTCGTCACAAAGTGGTCCCTATTTTACTGGCCCCAGTGATGATGATGTCGGTGATGAATAAACCCCTCCAGCCCGCTTTTGAACTTGAGTGCGTTTGTCTGTCTGTGTACTACACTACACACTACTACTATACACTACTACACTATAATATTACACTATACACTACTACTATACACTACTACACTATAATATTACACTATACACTACTACTATACACTACTACACTATAATATTACACTATACACTACTACTATACACTACTACACTATATTACACTATACACTACTACTATACACTACTACACTATAATATTACACTATACACTACTACACTATATTACACTATACACTACTACACACTACAGGTGGTTGTCAGCAGGCAGACCCTGCAGGTGCCATGGGTTGACTGCTGTGCCAGGCTAGGTGCACGATGTCACATTGCTTGAGGGCGACTGCCTCCACTCTTCACCACTCACCCACCCCACTCACCATTGATCCACTCACCCACACTCACCCACCCCCTCTCACCACTCACCCACCCCCTCTCACCACTCACCCACCCCCTCTCACCACTCACCCACCCCCTCTCACCACTCACCCACCCCCTCTCACCACTCACCCACCCCCTCTCACCACTCACCCACCCCCTCTCACCACTCACCCACCCCCTCTCACCACTCACCCACCCCCTCTCACCACTCGCCCACACCATTCACCGCACTCACTCGCCCACCCACCCACAGTAACCCACAACAGCACGCGCCATATCTTGTTTTTGTGCCTTTATTTCCAAGACAAGCCCAGGCTACCCAGAGAGACCCCCCACCCTAGGCTAACGAGAGAGAGAGACCCGCTCACGCTCGCCAGAGTAGACCCCCCGTGGTTAACCAGACACCACCCTCCTCACGCTAGCCGGTGTCACCCTGTCACCCCTCCCGCGCCTCAGAAGACGAGCTTGTGGGGGTAGACCCCCGAGCCGAGAGAAAAGCGGGAGCGCAGATACCCGCGCAGCTGCGGCACCGCCTTCAGCTGGGGCAGCAGCAGCCCGTCCACCAGCTTCTGGTCCTGCTTGCGCTGCTCCGACAGCTCGTACTTCTGGTGGGGGGGAGAGAGGGGCGGTGGGGGGGGTGAGATGGTGGGTGGGCGAGATGGTGGGTGGGTGGGTGAGATGGTGGGCGAGTGAGATGGTGGGCGGGCGAGATGGTGGGTGGGCGGGTGAGATGGTGGGTGGGTGAGATGGTGGGTGGGTGAGATGGTGTGTGGGTGGGTGAGATGGTGTGTGGGTGGGTGAGATGGTGTGTGGGTGGGTGAGATGGTGGGTGGGCGGGTGAGTGAGATGGTGGGTGGGTGGGCGAGATGGTGGGTGGGCGGGCGAGATGGTGGGTGGGTGAGATGGTGGGTGGGTGGGTGAGATGGTGGGTGGGTGAGATGGTGGGTGGGTGAGATGGTGGGTGAGTGAGATGGTGGGTGGGTGAGTGAGATGGTGGGTGGGTGAGTGAGCGAGACGGTGGGTGGGCGGGCGAGATGGAGGGTGGGCGAGATGGTGGGTGGGTGAGATGGTGGGTGGGCGGGTGAGTGAGATGGTGGATGGGTGGGCGAGTGAGATGGTGGGTGGGTGAGATGGTGGGGGGGTGAGATGGTGGGTGGGCGAGATGGTGGGGGGGTGAGTGAGATGGTGGGTGGGTGAGATGGTGGGTGGGTGAGATGGTGGGTGGGTGAGTGAGATGGTGGGTGGGTGAGTGAGCGAGACGGTGGGTGGGCGGGCGAGATGGAGGGTGGGCGAGATGGTGGGTGGGCGGGTGAGTGAGATGGTGGATGGGTGGGCAAGTGAGATGGTGGGTGGGTGAGATGGTGGGTGGGTGAGATGGTGGGTGGGTGAGATGGTGGGTGGGTGAGATGGTGGGTGGGCGAGTGAGCGAGACGGTGGGTGGGCGGGCGAGATGGTGGGTGGGTGAGATGGTGGGCGGGTGAGTGAGACGGTGGGTGGGTGAGATGGTGGGTGGGCGAGATGGTGGGGGGGTGAGATGGTGGGTGGGTGAGATGGTGGGTGAGTGAGATGGTGGGTGGGCGAGTGAGATGGTGGGTGGGTGAGTGAGCGAGACGGTGGGTGGGCGGGCGAGATGGAGGGTGGGCGAGATGGTGGGTGGGTGGGTGAGATGGTGGGTGGGTGAGATGGTGGGTGAGTGAGTGAGATGGTGGGTGGGTGAGTGAGATGGTGGGTGGGTGAGTGAGATGGTGGGTGGGTGAGTGAGCGAGACGGTGGGTGGGCGGGCGAGATGGAGGGTGGGCGAGATGGTGGGTGGGCAAGATGGTGGGTGGGTGAGATGGTGGGTGGGTGAGACGGTGGGTGGGCGGGTGAGTGAGATGGTGGATGGGTGGGCGAGTGAGATGGTGGGTGGGTGAGATGGTGGGGGGGTGAGATGGTGGGTGGGCGAGATGGTGGGGGGTGAGTGAGATGGTGGGTGGGTGAGATGGTGGGTGGGTGAGATGGTGGGTGGGTGAGATGGTGGGTGGGTGAGATGGTGGGTGGGTGAGTGAGATGGTGGGTGGGTGAGTGAGCGAGACGGTGGGTGGGCGGGCGAGATGGAGGGTGGGCGAGATGGTGGGTGGGCGGGTGAGTGAGATGGTGGATGGGTGGGCGAGTGAGATGGTGGGTGGGTGAGATGGTGGGGGGGTGAAATGGTGGGGTGAGATGGTGGGTGGGTGAGTGAGATGGTGGGTGGGTGAGATGGTGGGTGGGTGAGATGGTGGGTGGGCGAGTGAGCGAGACGGTGGGTGGGCTGGCGAGATGGTGGGTGGGTGAGATGGTGGGCGGGTGAGTGAGACGGTGGGTGGGTGAGATGGTGGGTGGGCGAGATGGTGGGGGGGTGAGATGGTGGGTGGGTGAGATGGTGGGTGAGTGAGATGGTGGGTGGGCGAGTGAGATGGTGGGTGGGTGAGTGAGCGAGACGGTGGGTGGGCGGGCGAGATGGAGGGTGGGCGAGATGGTGGTTGGGTGTGACGGTGGGCCAGCGAGTAGTAGTAGCAGTGAGGCGTGGTGGTGGTGGTGGCAGCGGTGACGACGGTGGTGGTGACAGTGGTGACGGTGGTGCCGGTTGTGGTGATGACAGTGACGACGGTGGTGGTGATGGTTGTGGTGGCGGCGGTGGTGACGGTTGTGGTGGTGGCGATGGTGGTGACGGTGATGGTGACGACGGTGATGGTTGTGATGGTGGTGACGGTGGTGGTTGTGGTGGTGGCGATAGTGGTGACGGTGATGGTGGTGGTAACGACGGTGACGGTTGTGGTGGTGGTGACGGTGGTGGTTGTGATGGTGGTGATGATGACGGTGGCGATGACGATGGTGGTAACAACGACGCTGCCAGCGGTCGCCCTCCGCCCCTTCCCCCGCACCTCCTTCTTGGTGTCGAAGATCTCTCCCTCCTGATGCTTGGGCCTGCGCAGACGCTTCTTCTTGAAGTAGGCGTCCGTGAGGTGACGGGGCAGCGACAGCGGAGACAGGTCCACGCGCGTGCTCGTGGCGATCACAAACTTCTGGTGGGCGCGGCGAAGGGGCACGCGGTTCACACGGAACGGACCTAGGGGGGGGGAGAGGGGCGGGGAGGAGGTTGAGGTGGTGTCGAGAGCCAAGTACGGGGTGGGTGGGTGGGTGGTGGGGTGAGGTGGGTGGTGTGGTGGGTGAGTGAGGTGGTGAGTGAGGTGGGTGGTAAGGTGGGGTGGGTGGTGTGGTGGATGAGATGGGTGGGTGGTGGGTGAGGTGGGTGGTGAGTGAGATGGGTAGGTGGGCGAGGTGGATGGGTGGGTGGTGGGGTGAGGTGGGTGGTGTGGTGGGTGAGTGAGGTGGTGAGTGAGGTGGGTGGTAAGGTGGGTGGGTAGTGGGGTGGGTGGTGTGGTGAGTGAGGTAGGTGGGTGGTGAGGTGGGTGGGTGAGGTGGGTGGGTGAGTGAGATGGGTGGGTGGTGGGTGAGGTGGGTGGTGGGTGAGGTGGGTGGTGTGGTCGATGGGTGGGTGGTGTGGTGAGTGAGGTGGGTGGGTAGTGGGGTGGGTGGTGTGGTGAGGTGGTGGGTGAGGTAGGTGGTGAGGTGGGTGGTGAGGTGGGTGGGTGGTGGGTGAGGTGGATGGGTGGGTAGTGAGGTGGGTGGTGAGTGAGGTGGTGGGTGAGGTGGGTGGTGAGGTGGGTGGTGGGTGAGGTGGATGGGTAGTGGGGTGGGTGGTGTGGTGAGGTGGGTGGTGAGGTGGGTGGTTGGTGGTGAGGTGGGTAGTGGGGTGGGTGGTATGGTGGGTGAGGTGGGTGGTGAGGTGGTTGGTGAGTGAGATGGGTGGGTGGTGGGTGAGGTGGATGGGTGGGTGGTGAGGTGGGTGGTGAGTGAGGTGGTGGGTGAGGTGGGTGGTGAGGTGGGTGGTGGGTGAGGTGGTGGGTGGTGTGGTGAGTGAGGTGGGTAGTGTGGTGGGTGGTGAGTGAGGTGGTTGGTGAGGTGGGTGGTGTGGTGGGTGGTGTGGTGGGTGGTGAGTGAGGTGGGTAGTGTGGTGGGTGGTGAGTGAGGTGGTTGGTGAGGTGGGTGGTGTGGTGAGTGAGGTGGGTAGTGGGGTGGGTGGTGTGGTGGGTGGTGAGTGAGTGAGGTGGTTGGTGAGGTGGGTGGTGTGGTGGGTGAGGTGGGTGGTGAGTGAGTGGTGTGGTGGGTGGTGAGTGAGGTGGTTGGTGAGGTGGGTGGTGTGGTGGGTGGTGAGTGAGGTGGTTGGTGAGGTGGGTGAGGTGGGTAGTGGGGTGGATGGTGGGTGAGGTGGATGGGTAGTGGGGTGGGTGGTGTGGTGAGGTGGTTGGTGAGTGAGGTGGTGGGTGAGGTGGGTGGTGAGGTGGGTGGTGGGTGGTGTGGTGAGGTGGGCGAGGGGTTTGGGTGGGTGAGTGAGGTGGTGGGGTGGATGGAATTGTGGTAGTTGGTGTTAGTTGGTGTTAGTTGGTGGTAGTTGTGGTGGTAGTGTTAGTGGTAGTGTTGGTTGTAGTTATAGTGGTAGTGTTAGTGGTAGTGTTAGTGGTAGTTATAGTGATAGTTAGTGTTGGTGATAGTGTTGTAGGCTCATGGCCGGCAGGCACTCTCCCTCCCTCACCTGTGACGAGCAGCAGCCCCGATGCCAACTGCTTCAGGAACACCACTCGCTACACAACAACAACACACACAACACAAACCATCAACACAAACAACAACACACAGCATAAACCATCAACACAAACAACAACACACAGCATAAACCATCAACACAAACAACAACACACAGCATAAACCATCAACACAAACAACAACACACAGCATAAACCATCAACACAAACAACAACACACAGCATAAACCATCAACACTAACAACAACACACAGCATAAACCATCAACACAAACTACAACACACAGCATAAACCATCAACACAAGCAACAACTACACACAGCATAAACCATCAACACAAGCAACAACTACACACAGCATAAACCATCAACACAAACAACAACACACAGCATAAACCATCAACACAAACAACAACACACAGCATAAACCATCAACACAAACAACAACACACAGCATAAACCATCAACACAAACAACAACACACAGCATAAACCATCAACACTAACAACAACACACAGCATAAACCATCAACACAAACAACAACACACAGCATAAACCATCAACACAAACAACAACACACAGCATAAACCATCAACACAAACAACAACACACAGCATAAACCATCAACACAAACAACAACACACAGCATAAACCATCAACACAAACAACAACACACAGCATAAACCATCAACACAAACAACAACACACAGCATAAACCATCAACACAAACTACAACACACAGCATAAACCATCAACACAAACAACAACACACAGCATAAACCATCAACACAAACAACAACACACAGCATAAACCATCAACACAACACACAGCATAAACCATCAACACAACACACAGCATAAGCCATCAACAAACAACAACACACAGCATAAGCAATCAACAAACAACAACACACAGCATAAGCCATCAACAAACAACAACACACAGCATAAACCATCAACAAACAACAACACACAGCATAAACCATCAACACAAACTACAACACACAGCATAAACCATCAACACAAGCAACAACTACACACAGCATAAACCATCAACACAACACACAGCATAAACCATCAACACAACACACAGCATAAGCCATCAACAAACAACACACAGCATAAGCCATCAACAAACAACAACACACAGCATAAACCATCAACAAACAACAACACACAGCATAAACCATCAACACAAACTACAACACACAGCATAAACCATCAACACAAGCAACAACTACACACAGCATAAACCATCAACACAACACACAGCATAAACCATCAACACAACACACAGCATAAGCCATCAACAAACAACAACACACAGCATAAGCCATCAACAAACAACAACACACAGCATAAACCATCAACAAACAACACACACAGCATAAGCCATCAACAAACAACAACACACAGCATAAGCCATCAACAAACAACAACACACAGCATAAACCATCAACAAACAACACACACACAGCATAAACCATCAACACAAATCACGGGTGGGTGAGTGATTAGGGTGCGCGTGCGAGTGGGCTTTGTGTGCGTGTGCCTGTGTGTGTAGCTGTGTGTGTGTGTGTGTAGCTGTGTGTGTGTGTAGCTGTGTGTGTGTGTGTGTAGCTGTGTGTGTGTGTGTAGCTGTGTGTGTGTGTAGCTGTGTGTGTGTGTAGCTGTGTGTGTGTGTAGCTGTGTGTGTGTGTAGCTGTGTGTGTGTGTAGCTGTGTGTGTGTGTAGCTGTGTGTGTGTGTAGCTGTGTGTGTGTGTAGCTGTGTGTGTGTGTAGCTGTGTGTGTGTGTAGCTGTGTGTGTGTGTAGCTGTGTGTGTGTGCGTGTGTACCTGTGTGTGTGGAGTGGTAGTGTAGCGGTTAGCGCCCAAGTGAATGTCCGTGTGCGTGAATGTGTGTACGTGAATGTGTGCACGTGAATGTCTGTGTACGTGTGTACGTGAATGTGTGTGCGTGAATGTGTGCGCGTGAATGTGTGCGCGTGAATGTCTGTGTACGTGTGTACGTGAATGTGTGTACGTGAATGTGTGCGCGTGAATGTCTGTGTACGTGTGTACGTGAATGTGTGTGCGTGAATGTGTGCGCGTGAATGTGTGCGCGTGAATGTCTGTGTACGTGTGTACGTGAATGTGTGTACGTGAATGTGTGCGCGTGAATGTGTGCGCGTGAATGTGTGCGCGTGAATGTGTGCACGTGAATGTCTGTGTGCGTGAATGTGTGCGCGTGAATGTCTGTGCGTGAATGTCTGTGTGCGTGAATGTGTGCGCGTGAATGTCTGTGCGTGAATGTCTGTGTGCGTGAATGTGTGCACGTGAATGTGTGCACGTGAATGTGTGTATGTGAATGTGTGCGCGTGAATGTCTGTGTACGTGAATGTGTGCGCGTGAATGTGTGCGCGTGAATGTCTGTGTGCGTGAATGTGTGCGCGTGAATGTGTGCACGTGAATGTGTGCGCGTGAATGTGTGCGCGTGAATGTCTGTGTACGTGAATGTGTGCGCGTGAATGTGTGTGCGTGAATGTGTGCGCGTGAATGTGTGCGCGTGAATGTCTGTGTACGTGAATGTGTGCGCGTGAATGTGTGCGCGTGAATGTCTGTGTGCGTGAATGTGTGCGCGTGAATGTGTGCTCGTGAATGTGTGCGCGTGAATGTGTGCGCGTGAATGTCTGTGTACGTGAATGTGTGCGCGTGAATGTGTGCGCGTGAATGTGTGCGCGTGAATGTGTGCACGTGAATGTGTGCACGTGAATGTGTGCGCGTGAATGTGTGTGCACGTGAATGTGTGCGCGTGAATGTGTGCGCGTGAATGTGTGCGCGTGAATGTGTGTACGTGAATGTGTGTACGTGAATGTGTGTACGTGAATGTGTGCGCGTGAATGTGTGCACGTGAATGTGTGTACGTGAATGTGTGTACGTGAATGTGTGTACGTGAATGTGTGCGCGTGAATGTCTGTGTACATGAATGTGTGTACGTGAATGTGTGTACGTGAATGTGTGCATGTGAATGTGTGCGCGTGAATGTGCGCGTTAATGTGTGCGTTAATGTGTGTACGTGAATGTCTGTGTACGTGTGTACGCGAGTACGTGAATGTGTGTGCGTGAATGTCTGTACGTGAATGTGTACGTGAATGTGTACGTGAATGTGTACGTCAATGTGTGTATGTCAATGTCCGTGTGTGCGACACTTGGGGGGGGGAGACAAAGGCGGCATGGAGTGGTGCTGCTGTGTGGAGCACTGGCGAGACCGCCGCGTGGTGGACAGAGTACCTTGCCACGATGCCTGCCCGTCAGCAGGATGAGCACGGTGCCGGGCACGATGGAGGAGCGGAGGGAGCGCTTGTGCTTGCTGAACGGCTTCTTGCCGTGGGACAGCAGCTTGCGAGGGACGTCCTCGGTTGGGTAGAAGCGCGGCTGGGGGGGGTGGTCGTGGGGGGACGAGAAGGGGGGGGGGAGAGACGCGGGGTGAGGAGACGTGGGGGAGAGGGAGAGAGACAGACGAGGGAGGAGACGCGGAGAGATGAGGGAGACACGGAGAGACGTGGGGGGAGAGACGCGGGGGGAGAGACGCGGGGAGGGTGAGGAGACGTGGGGAGAGGGAGAGAGACACACGAGGGAGGAGACGCGGAGACACGCGGAGAGACGAGGGAGACACGCGGAGAGACGCGGGGGGGGCAGGAGACGTGGGGAGAGAGACAGATGAGGGAGGGGACACGCGGAGAGACGAGGGAGACACGGAGAGACGCGGGGGGAGAGACGCGGGGAGAGAGACGCGGGGAGAGAGACGCGGGGAGAGAGACGCGGGGAGAGAGACGCGGGGAGAGAGACGCGGGGAGAGAGACGCGGGGAGAGAGACGCGGGGAGAGAGACGCGGGGAGAGAGACGCGGGGAGAGAGACGCGGGGAGAGAGAGACGCGGGGGGAGAGAGACGCGGGGGGAGAGAGACGCGGGGAGAGAGACGCGGGGAGAGAGACGCGGGGAGAGAGACGCGGGGAGAGAGACGCGGGGAGAGAGACGCGGGGAGAGAGACGCGGGGAGAGAGACGCGGGGAGAGAGACGCGGGGAGAGAGACGCGGGGAGAGAGACGCGGGGAGAGAGACGCGGGGAGCGAGACGCGGGGAGCGAGACGCGGGGAGAGAGACGCGGGGAGAGAGACGCGGGGAGAGAGACGCGGGGAGAGAGACGCGGGGAGAGTGACGCGGGGAGAGAGACGCGGGGAGAGAGACGCGGGGAGAGAGACGCGGGGAGAGAGACGCGGGGAGAGAGACGCGGGGAGAGAGACGCGGGGAGAGAGACGCGGGGAGAGAGACGCGGGGAGAGAGACGCGGGGAGAGAGACGCGGGGAGAGAGACGCGGGGAGAGAGACGCGGGGAGAGAGACGCGGGGAGAGAGACGCGGGGAGAGAGACGCGGGGAGCGAGACGCGGGTAGAGAGACGCGGGTAGAGAGACGCGGGGAGAGAGACGCGGGGAGAGACGCGGGGAGAGAGACGCGGGGAGAGTGACGCGGGGAGAGAGACGCGGGGAGAAAGACGCGGGGAGAAAGACGCGGGGAGAGAGACGCGGGGAGAGAGACGCGGGGAGAGAGACGCGGGGAGAGAGACGCGGGGAGAGAGACGCGGGGAGAGAGACGCGGGGGGGGGGGAGGAAACGTGAGGAGGGGGGTGAGGAGACGTGGGGAGAGGGAGAGAGACAGACGAGGGAGGAGACGCGGAGACACGAGGGAGACACGGAGAGACGCGGGGGGAGAGAGACAGATGAGGGAGGAGACACGCGGAGAGACGTGGGGGGAGACGCGGAGAGACGGGGTAGAAGAACGAGACACTGGGAGGAGGGAGACGCGGGGGGGAGATGTGGAGAGAGACACGGAGGGAGACACGGAGGGGAGATGTGGAGAGAGACACGGAGGGAGACACTGGGTGGAAGAACGAGACACTGGGAGGAGGGAGACGCGGGGGGGGGGGGAGATGTGGAGAGACACACGGAGGGGGAGACACACGGAGGGGGAGACACACACGGAGGGGGAGACACACACGGAGGGGGAGACACACACGGAGGGGGAGACACACACGGAGGGGGAGACACACACGGAGGGGGAGACACACACGGAGGGGGAGACACACACGGAGGGAGACACACACGGAGGGAGATGTAGAGAGACGCGGGGGGGGGGGAGATGTGGAGAGAGACGCGGGGGGAGACACGGAGGGAGACACGGAGGGAGACACGGGGTGGAAGAACGAGACACTGGGAGGAGGGAGACGCGGGGCGCAGGAGGGGGGTAATGAGGAGGGGGGGGGGTAACGAGAAGGGGGGGGTAACGAGAAGGGGGGGGGTAACAACGAGAAGGGGGGGGGTAACGATGAGGAGGAGGAGCTCACCATCTTGCGCAGCTTGACTTTGCGCGTGCCGCCGTTCTTGTCGCCGCCGATGGGCTTCACCACGACGGCCTCCACACGCTTCTTCTGCGGCCGCTCGCTCGACAGCTTCTTCTCGGCCTGGGGGGAGACGCGGCGCGGTGAGGAGAGCACGGAGCAGAGGTCGCAACCGGGTACACGATACCCGTAGCCTACCCGATACCCGGCAACCCGTACCCGGCCGGGTACGGGTTGCCGTTTGCGACCCTGGTGCGGCCGGGTACGGGTAGGCCGTGAGTCACTGGTGAGTCACCGTTTGTCACTCATTTTCCCAACGTCTTGTCTCTTCTCACAATTCAAGTTCCTGGAATCAACCCACCCGCGCCTGCAACGTGACTTCATCCCAGAGGTCGCAATCGGGTACCCGGGCGAGTGGCTGGGCGAGTGGCTGGGCGAGTGGCTGGGCGAGTGGCTGGGCGAGTGGCTGGGCGAGTGGCTGGGCGAGTGGCTGGGCGAGTGGCTGGGCGAGTGGCTGGGCGAGTGGCTGGGCGAGTGGCTGGGCGAGTGGCTGGGCGAGTGGCTGGGCAAGTGGCTGGGCGAGTGGCTGGGCGAGTGGCTGGGCGAGTGGCTGGGCGAGTGGCTCATTTTCCCAACGTCTTGTCTCTTCTCACAATTCAAGTTCCTGGAATCAACCCACCCGCGCCTGCAACGTGGCTTCATCCCAGAGGTCGCAATCAGGTACCCGATACCCGGCCGGGTACGGCTGGGTACGGGTACCCGTTTGCGACCCTGGTGCGGCCGGGTACGGGTAAGGAATCAAAACTCGTTTGCGACCTCTGGCACGGAGACAGCACGGTCTTGACGATGTGGACTCCCTCTTGTACACGGCCTTCCCCTACCTCTCCCCCCCATCTCCCGACCCCCCCCCCCCCCCCTCTTGTACACTGCCTTCCTCTCTCAGTGTGCCGATCTTCAAGGTGCATTGAAAAATTATAATACTCCGATTGATGCTCCTGCTGTTGTGGAGTGACTCATGCAGCCAGCTATGGCTGCAGGGTTTTGGTGGTACATGTTGTTTATGCCGTTTATTGTGAAAATTCCATCACAGTTCCTATGATCGCTTTTTCATTGCTTTCACGGCTTTATTTTGGTGATTTCAAAAAGTGTATTGGGTTTGGCCATGTTTGTGTTGTTGTAGTACGAAGTAAGACTGATGGCCTTAATCTAAGTTGTCTTGTGGTTGTTGTTGTTGTTGTTTGACTTGCATCCCACTGGGATTTTTGCACACAGCGTTGGTGTAACGGTGCTTTTTCTGCAATATTTTGCTGTCTTTTCTTGGATTTTCTGTTTGCACTCAGGCACATATATTCACTACAAGATGTTTTTTGTTCGTGTTTTTTGTTTGTTGCGGTTGCACCCGATTCAAGGGCTAGACCTAATACATGAACTTGAACTCTCTCCACCCCATCACCCCCCCGACCTCTCCCCCCTACCTCCCCCCCCCATCACTCCCCCCATACCTCTCCCCCCCATCTCCCCCCCTACCTCTCCCTCCCCCCATCTCCCCCCACCGCTCACCTTGGTCCTAACGCTGTGCATCTTCCTCTTGTACACGGCCTTCCTCTCCGCCACCCCATCTCCCCCCCCCCCCCATCTCCCCCCCTACATCTCCCCCCCTACCTCTCCCCCCCCATCTCCCCCCACCTCTCACCTTGGTCCTGACGCTGTGCATCTTCCTCTTGTACACGGCCTTCCTCTCCGCCATGGCCGTGCGCGAGTATCTGCCGATGCCTCGCGCCAGCTCGGGGTTGCGGCTGCAGTGGCGACGCTTCTTGGTGCCGGTGCCAGGGGCGGTGCCGGCGGGCGCCGCGGCGGCAGCGCCGCCGGTGGCAGCAGCCGGGGATTTGGCGTCTGACATCGCTACCTGGATGGGAGGGGAACACGCGGTGAGACGCGGTGAGACACGGTGGGACACTGTGAGATGAGACACGGTGAGACGCGGTGGGATGAGACACGGTAGGATGAGACACGGTGGGACGCGGTGAAACACGGTGGGACACGGTGAGAAACGGTGGGACACGGTGAGAAACGGTGGGACACGGTGGGACACGGAGAGACGAGACACACAGTGAGACGCGGTGGGACGCGGTGGGACACGGTGGGACACAGTGAGACACGGTGGGACACGGTGGGACATGACACACGGTGGGATAAGACACACGGTGGGATAAGACACACGGTGGGACGGTGGGGGGAGGTTTGAGACACAGTGGGATGAGACAAGGTGAGACGGGGGGGGGTGAGAGACACGGGAAGACGGGGGGAGGCGGGGGGGGGGGAGTGAGAGACACGAGGAGAGAGACACGTGGACGAGTGTAGAGGGAGACACGTGGGGAGACAACCACGTGGGAGACACAAGGCACGTAGAGGGGGTATAGGGGGAGACACAAGACACGTTGACGGAGTGTAGGGGGAGACACGCGGGGAGACAGACATGTTGACGGAGTGTAGAGGGAGACACGTGGGGAGACAACCACGTGGAGGGGGTGTAGGGGGAGACACGTGGTGAGTGGTGTTGGGGAGCTTCCGCGTGAATCGAGTCCCGAAAACCCGGCGGAGCAGGGATACCCCTAGGTCCGTTCGGTGTCAAATATAGTGAACACAGTGCACTACTATACACGTTAAACCCGCCACGGTCAATTTGGTAAGGTTTAGTGTCATGCTAACAGAACGTGGCCAATTCGTTACTAGTACAACACTAGTGTATAGTCTAGTGTATAGTAGTGGTGTAGTGGAAAGTAGTGGTGTAATGTATAGTCTAGTGTATAGTAGTGGTGTAGTGTATAGTAGTGTAGTGTATAGTAGTGTATAGTAGTAGTGTAGTGTATAGTCTAGTGTATAGTAGTGGTGTAGTGGAAAGTAGTGGTGTAGTGTATAGTCTAGTGTATAGTAGTGGTGTAGTGGAAAGTAGTGGTGTAGTGTATAGTCTAGTGTATAGTAGTGGTGTAGTGTATAGTAGTGTAGTGTATAGTAGTGTATAGTAGTGGTGTAGTGTATAGTCTAGTGTATAGTAGTGGTGTAGTGCAAAGTAGTGGTGTAGTGTATAGTCTAGTGTATAGTAGTGGTGTAGTGCAAAGTAGTGGTGTAGTGTATAGTCTAGTGTATAGCAGTGGTGTAGTGTATAGTAGTAGTGTAGTGTATAGTAGTGTATAGTAGTAGTGTAGTGTATAGTCTAGTGTATAGTCTAGTGTATAGTAGTGGTGTAGTGGAAAGTAGTGGTGTAGTGTATAGTCTAGTGTATAGTAGTGGTGTAGTGGAAAGTAGTGGTGTAGTGTATAGTGTAGTGTATAGTAGTGGTGTAGTGGTGTAGTGTATAGTCTAGTGTATAGTAGTGGTGTAGTGGAAAGTAGTGGTGTAGTGTATAGTGTAGTGTATAGTAGTGGTGTAGTGGTGTAGTGTATAGTCTAGTGTATAGTAGTGGTGTAGTGGTGTAGTGTATAGTCTAGTGACTAGACTATACACTACACCACTACTTTCCACTACACCGCTACACCACTACTATACACTAGACTATACACTACACCACTACTTTACACTGCACCACTACTTTACACTAGACTCTAGTGTATCGTAGTGGTGCAGTGTAAAGTAGTGGTGTAGTGTATAGTCTAGTGTATAGTAGTGGTGTAGTGTATCGTAGTGGTGTAGTGGAAAGTAGTCTAGTGTATAGTAGTGGTGCAGTGTAAAGTAGTGGTGTAGTGTATAGTCTAGTGTATAGTAGTGGTGTAGTGTATCGTAGTGGTGTAGTGTATAGTGTAGTGTATAGTAGTGGTGTAGTGGAAAGTAGTGTAGTGTATAGTCTAGTGTATAGTAGTGGTGCAGTGGAAAAGTGTATAGTGTAGTGTATAGTAGTGGTGTAGTGGAAAGTAGTGTAGTGTATAGTGTAGTGTATAGTAGTGGTGTAGTGCAAAGTAGTGGTGTAGTGTATAGTGTAGTGTATAGTAGTGGTGCAGTGTAAAGTAGTGGTGTAGTGTATAGTGTAGTGTATAGTAGTGGTGTAGTGGAAAGTAGTGTAGTGTATAGTCTAGTGTATAGTAGTGGTGCAGTGGAAAGTAGTGGTGTAGTGTAAAGAAGTGGTGTAGTGTATAGTCTAGTGTATAGTAGTGGTGTAGTGGAAAGTAGTGGTGTAGTGTATAGTCTAGTGTATAGTAGTGGTGTAGTGGAAAGTAGTGGTGTAGTGTATAGTAGTGTATAGTAGTGTATAGTAGTAGTGTAGTGTATAGTCTAGTGTATAGTAGTGGTGCAGTGTAAAGTAGTGGTGTAGTGTATAGTCTAGTGTATAGTAGTGGTGTAGTGGAAAGTAGTGGTGTAGTGTATAGTCTAGTGTATAGTAGTGGTGTAGTGGAAAGTAGTGGTGTAGTGTATAGTCTAGTGTATAGTAGTGGTGTAGTGGAAAGTAGTGGTGTAGTGTATAGTCTAGTGTATAGTAGTGGTGTAGTGGAAAGTAGTGGTGTAGTGTATAGTAGTGTATAGTAGTAGTGTAGTGTATAGTCTAGTGTATAGTAGTGGTGTAGTGGAAAGTAGTGGTGTAGTGTATAGTCTAGTGTATAGTAGTGGTGTAGTGGAAAGTAGTGGTGTAGTGTATAGTCTAGTGTATAGTAGTGGTGCAGTGTAAAGTAGTGGTGTATAGTCTAGTGTATAGTAGTGGTGTATAGTCTAGTGTATAGTAGTGGTGTAGTGTATAGTAGTAGTGTAGTGTATAGTAGTGGTGGTGTAAAGTAGTGGTGTAGTGTATAGTCTAGTGTATAGTAGTGGTGTAGTGTATAGTAGTGGTGTAGTGGAAAGTAGTGGTGTAGTGGAAAGTAGTGGTGTAGTGGAAAGTAGTGGTGTAGTGGAAAGTAGTGGTGTTTTTATAGTTTTATTTTTCTACCTACGTGACTTTACCGAAAGAACCAAAGAGTATGGATTCCGGCAGTCACGAAAGCTTCAAATCAAGATATAGTAGTGGTGTAGTGTATAGTGTAGTAGTGTATAATAGTGCAGTATAGTAGTGTATAGTAGTGGTGTAGTAAATAGTAGTGGAGTAGTGAATAGTGTAGTGTATAGTAGTGTAGTGTATAGTAGTGGTGTATAGTAGTTCAGTGTATTGTAGTGGTGTAGTGTATAGTAGTGCAGTATAATAGTATAGTGTATAGTAGTGCAGTGTATAGTAGTGCAGTGTATCGTAGTGTAATGTATCATAGTGCAGTGTATCAGTGTAGTGTATAGTAGTGCAGTGTATAGTAGTGCAGTATAGAGTAGTGGTGTATAGTAGTGCAGTATATAGTAGTGCAGTGTATAGTAGTGTAGTGCAGTATAATAGTGTAGTGTATCATAGTGTAGTGTATCATAGTGCAGTGTATCATAGTGCAGTGTATCATAGTGCAGTATAATAGTGCAGTATAATAGTGCAGTATAATAGTGTAATGTATCATAGTGCAGTGTTTAGTGTAGAACAGCACCAGTAGTGTTGTTGGGAAAAGCCAAATCCACGCAACATTTGACACCCGAGTCACTGACCACGCTTGCAACCATCACCAGGCGAAGGCCTTTCCTTAACGACGCTTTTATATATTTATACGCCATCTAACCACCCCTCAAACACTTATACTATCGATATTTGCTCGAGAAAGCCCCCACTACTAACGCGTTAAAAACTCGTCAAACCATCGCGCAATTAAGGCGGAGGGAGCGATTTTATCAACCGCGCGAGAGAGAGACGCGGACAAGGCCCCGACCCTAACGCCGCCTCACGAAATTTTCGAAACGTTTTATCTTAAAAACAAATCGCCCCGTAAACCTTTTTTCCACCCTCATCTACTCGCCCGAAGTGTCGGCTCGCCATCGATAGAGACCTTCGGGCTCGATGGCCGCGACTTCACCGTCGATGGAAGTAGATTGTCGGCGCTTACCCGGTGAGAGACGGACGCCAAAGCAATGGCGACCTCGGCCTCGGCGGGAAAAGGGAGAGGGAGGGAGGGGTGCCGCGGTGACGTCAATTTTCACGCGGTGGCCACGTGACGTCATGTCGTCCTCCACACCCCGTTGGTCAGTTGTCATCTCGGGCATGGCACCAAGGGGGAGGTAGGGAGGGGTGCCGCGGTGACGTCATTTTCACGCGGTGGCCGCGTGACGTCATGTCGTCCTCCACACCCCGTTGGTCAGTTGTCATCTCGGGCATGGCACCAAGAGGGTGGGGTACCGCGGTGACGTCAATTTTCACGCGGTGGCCGCATGACGTCATGTCGTCCTCCACACCCTGTTGGCCAGTTGTCATCTCAGGCATGGCACCGCCGTGGGGGCGTGGGGTGGAGGACGATATGACGTCAGGTGGCAGCAGCCGCCGCGTGACGTCATGTCGTCCTCCACATCCCCCGGCCAGTAGTTCATCTCGGTCTGAGTGAGTGGGTGAGTGACAGGGTGAGTGGGTTAGTGAGTGATTGGATGGGGTGAGTGGGTGGGTGAGTGGGTTAGTGAGTGATTGGATGGGGTGAGTGGGTGGGTGAGTGGGTGAGTGACTCGGTGAGTGATTTGGGGAGTGAGTGAGTGTATGGGTGAGTGGGTGAGTGGATGGGTGAGTGAGTAGATGAGTGAGTGGATGGGTGAATGAGTGGGTGAGTGAGTGAGTGAGTGGGTGAGTGGATGGGTGAGTGAGTGGGTGAGTAGATGAGTGGGTGAGTGAGTGGATGGGTGAGTGAGTGAGTAGATGAGTGGGTGAGTGGATGGGTGAGTGAGTGGGTGAGTAGATGAGTGGGTGAGTGAGTGGATGGGTGAGTGAGTGAGTGGGTGAGTGGGTGGGTGGGTGAGTCAGTGAGTAGATGATTGGGTGAGTGAGTGAGTAGATGAGTGAGTAGATGAGTGGGTGAGTGAGTGGATGGGTGAGTGAGTGGATGGGTGAGTGAGTGGGTGAGTGGGTGGGTGGGTGGGTGAGTGAGTGAGTAGATGAGTGGGTGAGTGGATGGGTGAGTGAGTGGGTGAGTAGATGAGTGGGTGAGTGAGTGGATGGGTGAGTGAGTGAGTGGGTGAGTGGGTGGGTGGGTGAGTGAGTGAGTAGATGAGTGGGTGAGTGAGTGAGTAGATGAGTGGGTGAGTGTGTGGGTGAGTGAGTGGATGGGTGAGTGAGTGGGTGAGTGAGTGAGTGGGTGAGTGGATGGGTGAGTGAGTGGGTGAGTAGATGAGTGAGTGAGTGAGTGAGTGGGTGAGTGAGTGAGTAGATGAGTGAGTAGATGAGTGGGTGAGTGAGTGGGTGAGTGAGTGGATGGGTGAGTGAGTGAGTAGATGAGTGGGTGAGTGAGTGAGTGGGTGAGTGGATGGGTGAGTGAGTAGATGAGTGGGTGAGTGAGTGGGTGAGTAGATGGGTGAGTGAGGGGATGGGTGAGTGAGTGAGTAGATGAGTGAGTGGATGGGTGAGTGAGTGGGTGAGTGGATGGGTGAGTGAGTGGGTGAGTGAGTGGGTGAGTAGATGAGTGGGTGAGTGAGTGGGTGAGTAGGTGGGTGAGTGAGTGGGTGGGTGGGTGAGTGAGTGAGTAGATGAGTGGGTGAGTGGATGGGTGAGTGAGTGAGTAGATGAGTGAGTGGATGGGTGAGTGAGTGGGTGAGTGAGTGGGTGAGTGGATGTGGTGAGTGAGTGAGTGAGTGAGTGGATGGGTGAGTGAGTGGGTGAGTGAGTGGGTGAGTGGATGGGTGAGTGGATGGGTGAGTGAGTGGGTGAGTGGATGGGTGAGTGGATGGGTGAGTGAGTGAGTAGATGAGTGAGTGGATGGGTGAGTGAGTGGGTGGGTGAGTCAGTGAGTAGATGATTGGGTGAGTGAGTGAGTAGATGAGTGAGTAGATGAGTGGGTGAGTGAGTGGATGGGTGAGTGAGTGGATGGGTGAGTGAGTGGGTGAGTGGGTGGGTGGGTGAGTGAGTGAGTAGATGAGTGGGTGAGTGGATGGGTGAGTGAGTGGGTGAGTAGATGAGTGGGTGAGTGAGTGGATGGGTGAGTGAGTGAGTGGGTGAGTGGGTGGGTGGGTGAGTGAGTGAGTAGATGAGTGGGTGAGTGAGTGAGTAGATGAGTGAGTAGATGAGTGGGTGAGTGTGTGGGTGAGTGAGTGGATGGGTGAGTGAGTGGGTGAGTGAGTGAGTGGGTGAGTGGATGGGTGAGTGAGTGGGTGAGTAGATGAGTGAGTGAGTGAGTGGGTGAGTGAGTGAGTAGATGAGTGAGTAGATGAGTGGGTGAGTGAGTGGGTGAGTGAGTGGATGGGTGAGTGAGTGAGTAGATGAGTGGGTGAGTGAGTGAGTGGGTGAGTGGATGGGTGAGTGAGTAGATGAGTGGGTGAGTGAGTGGGTGAGTAGATGGGTGAGTGAGGGGATGGGTGAGTGAGTGAGTAGATGAGTGAGTGGATGGGTGAGTGAGTGGGTGAGTGGATGGGTGAGTGAGTGGGTGAGTGAGTGGGTGAGTAGATGAGTGGGTGAGTGAGTGGGTGAGTAGGTGGGTGAGTGAGTGGGTGGGTGGGTGAGTGAGTGAGTAGATGAGTGGGTGAGTGGATGGGTGAGTGAGTGAGTAGATGAGTGAGTGGATGGGTGAGTGAGTGGGTGAGTGAGTGGGTGAGTGGATGGGTGAGTGAGTGAGTGAGTGGATGGGTGAGTGAGTGGGTGAGTGAGTGAGTGGGTGAGTGGATGGGTGAGTGGATGGGTGAGTGAGTGGGTGAGTGGATGGGTGAGTGGATGGGTGAGTGAGTGAGTAGATGAGTGAGTGGATGGGTGAGTGAGTGGGTGAGTGAGTGAGTGAGTGGATGGGTGAGTGGGTGAGTGAGTGAGTGGGTGAGTGGATGGGTGAGTGAGTGGGTGAGTGGATGAGTGAGTGAGTGGGTGAGTGAGTGGGTGAGTGAGTGGATGGGTGAGTGAGTGGGTGAGTGGATGGGTGAGTGAGTGGGTGAGTGAGTGGGTGAGTGGATGGGTGAGTGAGTGGGTGAGTGGATGGGTGAGTGGGTGAGTGAGTGGGTGGGTGAGTAAGTGGGTGAGTGGGTGAGTGGATGGGTGAGTGAGTGAGTGGGTGAGTGGATGGGTGAGTGAGTGGGTGAGTGAGTGGGTGAGTGGGTGAGTGAGTGGGTGAGTAGATGAGTGGGTAAGTGAGTGGATGATATCGCCCTCTGTGGAAGCCACCACCACGTGACATACCTGCCACAAAACACGTGGCATTTAATTACAAATCGCGGATCGATCCATACCGCTATCAACACCCCGCACATAGAATCGATTACCTTCTTCCATCCACCGCATTGTAAAAACACATCGATTCCTCAAATCTACAAACACACCCCCGTTCTTCGGATCGATTCCTTCATCCACCGCAATGTAAAACGTATCGATTCCTTAATTTTGACCACACAAAGACAATCGATTCCACACTCCAGGGGGTGCGGCTCAAGTGCGCGCATGCGCAGTCGAGCCCCCGCCTCCACCCCCTCCCCCGCCCCCATCCCCCATGATCTCGCGATCCAAAACCGAAGGAATCGATCGATTCCTCTCCGCCTCCCTCCCCGTTCGCCGCAATGATAAAAAAATCGATTCCGGTTGTTGTCAGTTGCAAACGAAACATTTAGACGGATCGATTCCTCTCCACAGAGCCCCTCCCCGCACAGAGCCCCCACCTCCCCCACCACAGAGCTTCTCCCACAGAGCCCCTCCCCGCACAGAGCCCCCACCTCCCCCACCACAGAGCCCCTCCCACAGAGCCCCCCCCTCCCACAGAGCCCCTCCCCCCCGCTACACAGAGACACTCCCCTCCCACAGAGCCCCCACCTCCCCCACCACAGAGCCCCTCCCCCCCTACAGAGCCCCTCCCACAAAACCCACTCCCCCCTACAGAGCCCCTTCCACAGAGCCCCCCCCTCATCCACCACAGAGCCCCTCCCACAGAGCCCCTCCCCCACCACAGAGCCCCTCCCCTCCACACAGAGCCCCCCCCCCTCTCACAAAGCCCCTCCCACAGAGCCCCTCCCCCACCACAGAGCCCCTCCCCTCCACACAGAGCCCCTCCCCCCCCCCTCTCACAGAGCCCCTCCCCCCCACACAGAGCCCCTCCCCCCCCCTCTCACAGAGCCCCTCCCCCCCACACAGAGCCCCTCCCCCCCCCTCTCACAGAGCCCCTCCCCCACCCCCCCCACCGTGGTAACCATGGGGAAGCAATGGCGGGCAATGGCGCCGTTTTCAAATGGCCAAGCGAGGCGGCGATGGTTCTGTTCGAGATGGCGGAGCGGCCCCGCGGCCCCCGAGCGGCCGACGCCGTCGGAGGCGAGCGGCGCGTGGGGGAGCCGCGGGGGGAGCCGCGGGGGGAGCCGAGGGGGGGAGGATGGCGACGGATGGTGGAGGGGAGTCGTCGGAGGCGATGGAAAGGGCAATGGCGGCCGCCGTGTTGGTGGAGGTGTGTGTTGTTGGTGGGGAGTGTGTGTGTAGCTGTGTGTAGCTGTGCGTGCGTGTGTAGCTGTGTGTAGCTGTGTGTGTGTGTCTGTGTACGTGTGTGTCTGTGTACCTGTGTGTCTGTGTACCTGTGTGTCTGTGTACGTGTGTGTCTGTGTACCTGTGTGTCTGTGTACCTGTGTGTCTGTGTACCTGTGTGTCTGTGTACCTGTGTGTCTGTGTACCTGTGTGTGTATCTTTGTGAGTAACTGTGTGTACCCGTGTGTGTGTGTACCCGTGTGTGTGTGTAGCCGTGTGTGTGTAGCCGTGTGTGTGTACCCGTGTGTGTGTAGCCGTGTGTGTGTAGCCGTGTGTGTGTGTGTAGCCGTGTGTGTGTGTGTGTAGCCGTGTGTGTGTGTGTACCCGTGTGTGTGTGTGTACCCGTGTGTGTGTGTGTGTACCCGTGTGTGTGTGTGTGTACCCGTGTGTGTGTAGCCGTGTGTGTGTAGCCGTGTGTGTGTAGCCGTGTGTGTGTACCCGTGTGTGTGTGTACCCGTGTGTGTGTGTGTGTACCCGTGTGTGTGTGTGTGTACCCGTGTGTGTGTAGCCGTGTGTGTGTAGCCGTGTGTGTGTAGCCGTGTGTGTGTACCCGTGTGTGTGTGTACCCGTGTGTGTGTGTGTACCCGTGTGTGTGTGTGTACCCGTGTGTGTGTACCCGTGTGTGTGTACCCGTGTGTACCCGTGTGTGTGTAGCCGTGTGTGTGTGTAGCCGTGTGTGTGTGTGTACCCGTGTGTGTGTGTGTACCCGTGTGTGTGTACCCGTGTGTGTGTACCCGTGTGTACCCGTGTGTGTGTAGCCGTGTGTGTGTGTATACCCGCGTGTGTGTGTGTGTGTGTACCCGCGTGTGTGTGTGTGTGTACCCGTGTGTGTGTACCCGTGTGTACCCGTGTGTGTGTAGCCGTGTGTGTGTGTGTGTGTACCCGCGCGTGTGTGTGTGTGTACCCGCGTGTGTGTGTGTACCCGCGTGTGTGTGTGTACCCGCGTGTGTGTGTGTGTACCCGCGTGTGTGTGTACCCGCGTGTGTGTGTGTGTACCCGCGTGTGTGTGTGTACCCGCGTGTGTGTGTGTGTGTGTACCCGCGTGTGTGTGTGTACCCGCGTGTGTGTGTGTACCCGCGTGTGTGTGTGTACCCGCGTGTGTGTGTGTGTACCCGCGTGTGTGTGTGTGTGTGTGTACCCGTGTGTGTGTGTGTACCCGTGTGTGTGTGTGTGTACGCGTGTGTGTCTGTGTGTACCCGCGTGTGTGTGTGTGTGTGTACCCGTGTGTGTGTGTGTACCCGTGTGTGTGTGTGTGTACCCGCGTGTGTGTGTGTGTACCCGTGTGTGTGTGTAACTGTGTGTACCCGTGTGTGTGTGTAACTGTGTGTACCCGTGTGTGTGTGTAACTGTGTGTGTGTACCCGTGTGTACCCGTGTGTGTGTAGCCGTGTGTGTGTGTGTGTGTACCCGCGCGTGTGTGTGTGTGTACCCGCGTGTGTGTGTGTACCCGCGTGTGTGTGTGTGTACCCGCGTGTGTGTGTACCCGCGTGTGTGTGTGTGTACCCGCGTGTGTGTGTGTACCCGCGTGTGTGTGTGTGTGTGTGTACCCGCGTGTGTGTGTGTACCCGCGTGTGTGTGTGTACCCGCGTGTGTGTGTGTACCCGCGTGTGTGTGTGTGTACCCGCGTGTGTGTGTGTGTGTGTACCCGCGTGTGTGTGTGTGTGTACCCGTGTGTGTGTGTGTACCCGTGTGTGTGTGTGTGTGTACGCGTGTGTGTCTGTGTGTACCCGCGTGTGTGTGTGTGTGTGTACCCGTGTGTGTGTGTGTGTGTGTACCCGTGTGTGTGTGTGTGTGTACCCGCGTGTGTGTGTGTGTACCCGTGTGTGTGTGTAACTGTGTGTACCCGTGTGTGTGTGTAACTGTGTGTACCCGTGTGTGTGTGTAACTGTGTGTTCCTGTGTGTGTGTGTAACTGTGTGTACCCGTGTGTGTGTGTACCTGTGGGTTCCTGTGTGTGTGTACCTGTGTGTTCCCGTGTGTGTGTGTAACTGTGTGTACCCGTGTGTGTGTGTAACTGTGTGTACCCGTGTGTGTGTGTAACTGTGTGTACCCGTGTGTGTGTGTAACTGTGTGTACCCGTGTGTGTGTAACTGTGTGTTCCTGTGTGTGTGTGTACCTGTGTGTTCCTGTGTGTGTGTACCTGTGTGTTCCTGTGTGTGTGTGTAACTGTGTGTACCCGTGTGTGTGTGTAACTGTGTGTACCCGTGTGTGTGTGTAACTGTGTGTTCCTGTGTGTGTGTGTACCTGTGTGTTCCTGTGTGTGTGTACCTGTGTGTTCCCGTGTGTGTGTGTAACTGTGTGTACCCGTGTGTGTGTACCTGTGTGTACCCGTGTGTGTGTGTAACTGTGTGTTCCTGTGTGTGTGTGTAACTGTGTGTACCCGTGTGTGTGTGTAACTGTGTGTTCCTGTGTGTGTGTGTACCTGTGTGTACCTGTGTGTTCCTGTGTGTGTGTACCTGTGTGTGTGTAACTGTGTGAGTTTGTATCTGTGTGTGTGTGTGTGGGGAGCGGTGGTGTAGCGGTTAGCGCTACGCTGCGCTACGAACCCGGCGACCCGAGTTCGATTCCCGCTCACGGCAACCAGTGATAGCGATTATCTGAACCGGTCCTGGGCCTCCCCTAGGTCGACTCAGCCTCAAATGAGTTACCTGGTGTAGCTGTGTAGTAAACATCGCCACTGGGGAGACAAAGGCGGCCGGGCGTGGTGGTGCTGGCCACCCACCCCCTCGTGTGCCATGCTGGCCTTCATAGGCCCCGCTCGCTAACAGCACTTGCCCCTACAGCCTGCTACAGGCTACACGGGGGAGCTTTGTCCTGAGGCACTCCCCTCCCCTAGGTCGACTCGGCCTCAAATGAGGACCTGGTGCGGTGTGTAAACATCACCACTGGGTAGACAAAGGCGGCCGGGCGTGGTGTTGGCCACTCACCCCCCTCAGTTTGCGACAGTGGCAGCCTTCATAGACGCTGCTGCTGCTACTACTTGCTACAGCACTGTGTGGACTCACACAGAGACCCATATACTCACACAGAGACCCACAGAATCACTCGCACAGACCCACAGACTCACACAGAGACCCACTCACTCACTCACTCACACAGAGACCCATAGACTCACTCGCACAGAGTCCCATAGACTCACTCGCACAGAGACCCATAGACTCACTCGCACAGAGACCCATAGACTCACACAAGAGACCCATAGACTCACTCGCACAGAGACCCATAGACTCACACAGAGACCCACAGACTCGCTCACACAGACCCATAGATTCACTCACACAAAGACCCCATAGACTCACTCACACAGAGACCCATAGACTCAACCACACAGAGACCCATAGACTCAATCACACAGAGACCCATAGACTCACTCACACAGACCCACAGACTCACACAGAGACCCACACACTCACTCACACAGAGACCCATAGACTCACTCGCACAGAGACCCATAGACTCACTCGCACAGAGACCCATAGACTCACTCGCACAGAAACCCATAGACTCACTCACACAAAGACCCCATAGATTCACTCACACAGAGACCCATAGTCTCGCTCACACAGAGAGCCATAGGCTCACTCGCACAGAGACCCATAGACTCACTCGCACAGAGACCCATAGACTCACACAAGAGACCCATAGACTCACTCACACAGAGACCCATAGACTCACACAGAGACCCATAGACTCACTCGCACAGAGACCCATAGACTCACTCGCACAGAGACCCATAGACTCACACAGAGACCCACAGACTCGCTCACAGAGACCCATAGATTCACTCACACAAAGACCCCATAGACTCACTCACACAAAGACCCATAGACTCACTCATACAGAGACCCACAGACTCGCCACACAGACCCATAGACTCACACACACAGAGACCCATAGACCCAATCACACAGAGACCCATAGACTCGCTCACACAGAGACCCATAGACTCAACCACACAGAGACCCATAGACTCACTCGCACAGAGACCCATAGACTCACACAAGAGACCCATAGACTCACTCGCACAGAGACCCATAGACTCACTCGCACAGAGACCCATAGACTCACACAAGAGACCCATAGACTCACTCGCACAGAGACCCATAGACTCACTCACACAGAGACCCATAGACTCACTCACACAGAGACCCATAGACTCACTCACATAGATAGCCATAAACTCACCCACACAGAGACCCACAGACTCACTCACACAGACCCAAAGACTCAGTCAGGGTCAGTGATGGGTCAGGGTCACTGTTAGGTCAGGGTGAGTGTGAGGTCAGTGTTGGGTCAGAGTCACTGTTAGGTCAGGGTGAGTGTAAGGACAGGGTCAGTGTTGGGTCAGAGTCACTGTTAGTTCGGGGTGAGTGTAAAGACAGGGTCAGTGATGGGTCAGGGTCACTGTTAGGTCAGTGTGAGTGTAAGGTCAGGGTCAGTGTTGGGTCAGTGTTAGGCGATGTGAGCATGTTCAGGGTCAAGATAGTGACGCTTTTGTGACCCCCGCCCACACGACCCCAGTTCTCCTACACCATCGTCGACTTCAGCTTCCGGCAGATGCCCCCACCGCCACCGCCGCCCACGGGACATTCCTGGGCCGAGGCCAGTCCATCCGCCAGTGGGGGCCGCCGGGGTCACGACAGCCTCAGCCGAACCCCGGAGGGGTCATCGCCATCGTCGTCATCTCCGTCTGGACGCGACAACGACCGGCCACTCCGGGAGGGCGGCTCGCGATCGTCGCCATCGCCACGACGACGACGAAGAGGCGGCGATGGAGGCGCCCGTCGCTCGTCCGGTAACTCGCCCGGTACGCAGGAGGCCGTGGGTTCGATCCCGGACCCTGACGGGAGATGTTGACTACCTCGCCCGGTACGCAGGAGGTCGTGGGTTCGATCCCGGACCCTGACGGGAGATGTTGACTACCTCGCCCGGTACGCAGGAGGTCGTGGGTTCGATCCCGGACCCTGACGGGAGATGTTGACTACCTCGCCCGGTACGCAGGAGGTCGTGGGTTCGATCCCGGACCCTGACGGGAGATGTTGACTACCTCGCCCGGTACGCAGGAGGTCGTGGGTTCGATCCCGGACCCTGAAGGGAGATGTTGACTACCTCGCCCGGTATGCAGGAGGTCGTGGGTTCGATCCCGGACCCTGACGGGAGATGTTGACTACCTCGCCTGGTACGCAGGAGGTCGTGGGTTCGATCCCGACCCTGACAATGCCTGCTGCTGCTGCTGTGTATCTGGAGTCTGCGTCTCTCTCTCCCCGTGGTAGTTGCTGCTGTTTTACCCCTCCACGTTTAGAATCAACGTCGCTGGACTTTGTTGGTTTCTATGGTTCTATACGAGTCTCTATGGGTCTCCATGTGTCTCTCTGCGTCTCTGTCTCTGTGTCTGTTTGTGTCTCTATGGGTCTCTGTGTCTCTCCGTCTCTGTGGGTCTCTCTGTGTCTCTCTGTGTCTCTCTGTGTCTCCATGTGTCTCTCTGCATCTCTGTGCGTCTCTGTCTCTGGGTCTGTCTGTGTCTCTATGGGTCTCCATGCGTCTCTGTGCGTCTCTCTGCATCTCTGTGCGTCTCTGTCTCTGTGTCTCTCTGTGTCTCTATGGGTCTCTGTGTCTCTGCGTCTCTGTGGGTCTCTCTGTGTCTCTCTACGTCTCTGTGTCTCTCTCTGTCTGTGTCTCTCTGTGTCTCCATGTGTCTCTGTGTCTCTCTGCATCTCTGTGCATTTCTATGTGTCTTTGTGTATCTCTGTGTCTCTCTGTGTCTCTATGGGTCTCTATGCATCTCTGTGTCTCTCTGCTTCTCTGTGTCTCTGTATCGCTATGGGTCTCTCTGCGTCTCTGTCTCTGCGTCTCTATTTGTCTCTATGCGTTTGGAGTATTTGACTGCTGCTATAAATCTACACGTGGTGGTGGTGATGATGATGATGATGGTGGTGATGACGATGGTGGTGATGGTGATGGTGGTGATGATGATGATGGCGGTGGTGATGATGATGATGGTGGTGATGGTGGTGATGATGATGGTGGTGATGGTGGTGATGATGATGGTGATGATGATGATGATGATGGTGGTGATGGTGATGGTGATGATGGTGATGGTGATGATGATGATGATGGTGGTGGCGGTGGTGATGATGATGGTGGTGGTGGTGGTGGTGATGATGGTGATGGTGGTGGTGATGATGGTGATGGTGGTGGTGATGATGGTGGTGATGATGATGGTGGTGGTGGTGATGGTGGTGATGGTGGTGGTGAGATATCAGCCACTTGGTTGAGCTGCTGTCACCTCCCCTCCCTACCCCCCTCCCCTCTCCCCCTTCGCCCTACCTCCCTCTCCCGACCGACGGCGTTGGTGAAGTTGGCGACGTTGGTGGCGGTGGCGGTGACGGTGACGGTGTTGCCGGCGTTGGTGAAGTTGGCGACGTTGGTGGCGGTGGCGGTGACGGTGACGGTGTTTCCGGCGTTGGTGAAGTTGGCGACGTTGGTGACGGTGGCGGTGACGGTGTTGCCGGCGTTGGTGAAGTTGGCGACGTTGGTGACGGTGGCGGTGACGGTGTTGCCGGTGTTGGTGAAGTTGGCGACGTTGGTGGCGGTGACGGTGACGGTGTTGCCGGCGTTGGTGAAGTTGGCGACGTTGGTGACGGTGGCGGTGACGGTGTTTCCGGCGTTGGTGAAGTTGGCGACGTTGGTGGCGGTGGCGGTGACGGTGTTGCCGGCGTTGGTGAAGTTGGCGACGTTGGTGAAGTTGGCGACGACGGTGATGGTGGCGGTGTTGCCGGCGTTGGTGAAGTTGGTGAAGTTGGCGACGTTGGTGGCGGTGACGGTGGCGGTGTTGCCGGCGTTGGTGAAGTTGGCGACGTTGGTGACGGTGGCGGTGACGGTGTTTCCGGCGTTGGTGAAGTTGGCGACGTTGGTGAAGTTGGCGACGACGGTGATGGTGGCGGTGTTGCCGGCGTTGGTGAAGTTGGTGAAGTTGGCGACGTTGGTGAAGTTGGCGGTGGCGGTGACGGTGACGGTGTTGCCGGCGTTGGTGAAGTTGGTGAAGTTGGCGACGACGGTGGCGGTGACGGTGTTGCCGGCGTTGGTGAAGTTGGTGAAGTTGGCGACGTTGGTGGCGGTGGCGGTGACGGTGTTGCCGGCGTTGGTGAAGTTGGTGAAGTTGGCGACGTTGGTGACGGTGGCGGTGACGGTGTTGCCGGCGTTGGTGAAGTTGGTGAAGTTGGCGACGTTGGTGACGGTGGCGGTGACGGTGTTGCCGGCGTTGGTGAAGTTGGTGAAGTTGGCGACGTTGGTGGCGGTGGCGGTGACGGTGTTGCCGGCGTTGGTGAAGTTGGTGAAGTTGGCGACGTTGGTGGCGGTGGCGGTGACGGTGTTGCCGGCGTTGGTGAAGTTGGCGACGTTGGTGGCGGCGACGATGGCGGTAGCGATGACGGCAGGAACAGAAACGGCCTCTCCACCTCATCGCCCACCCCCCCCTCCTCCTCATCGCCCACCCCCCCCTCCACCTCCACCTCATCGCCCCCTTCCTCATGCTCCACCTCATCCACCTCAGCATCCACCACCTCATCATCCTCCACCTCATCATCCACCTCCATCGCCTCATCATCCACCACCTCATCATCATCCACCACCTCATCATCCACCACCTCGGCGCCACCACCGCCCCCTCAGCCCAACGGGGTCTGCGTGCCCAATGTCTGCGGAGCGCCGGTTGCTGTTGCCATGGCACCGAAAGCTGTTGTTGCCATGGCACCCGTGGTGCCGGCGGCTGCTGTTACCATGGCACCGAAAGCTGTTGTTGCCGTGGCGCCCGTGGTGCCGGCTGCTGCTGTTACCATGGCACCGAAAGCTGCTGTTGCCACGGCACCGAAAGCTGCTGTTGCCATGGCACCGAAAGCTGCTGTTGCCATGGCACCGAAAGCTGTTGTTGCCACGGCGCCAGCGCCTGCTGCTGTTACCATGGCGCCGAAAGCTGTTGTTGCCGCGGCGCCGGCGCCTGCTGCTGTTACCATGGCACCGAAAGCTGCTGTTACCATGGCGTCGAAAGCTGTTGTTGCCGCGGCACCGGCGCCTGCTGCTGCTGTTGCCGTGCGTTGCCGACGCTCCAGGGCTGTCGCCAACGGCTGGGCCTCACCGCCGTCCGTCGGCGGGGTCGTTGCCGGGGTCGTTGCCGGGGCGGAGGTCGGACCGGGATCCGGATCCGTGTCGGGGTCGAGATCCGGGCCGGGTCTTGCGTTGCCCGGGTCAGGACCGGCTGTGGCCGCTGGGTCCGGGCCCGGATCAAACTCCGGGTGTAGTTTCGGATCGGGATTGTCATCGTCATCGTCGTCTGCTGCTGCTGCTGCTGCTGCTCCAACCGGAGTGGACTCAAACTCCGGATCGGGATCGGGATCCCCCATAGGTTTGGCCGGCTCCGGCTCCAGATTTAACGGCTCCGGATCGAACTCCGGATCCAGGTTAAACTCCGGATCGAACTCCGGCTCCGGATCGAACTCCGGATCCAGGTTAAACTCCGGATCGAATTCTGGCTCCGGATTGAAGTCCGGCTCCAGGTCAAATTCCAGGTCGAACTCCGGCTACGGATTCAAGTCCGGCTCCAGGTCAAACTCCGGATCGAACTCCGGCTCCGGGTTCAAGTCTGGCTCCAGGTCAAACTCCGGATCGAACTCCGGCTCCAGGTCAAATTCCAGGTCGAACTCCGGCTCCGGGTTCAAGTCCGGCTCCAGGTCAAACTTCGGACCGAACTCCGGCTCCGGATTGAGCAACTCCGGTTCGGGGCCGCCTGTCAACTCGAGGTGCTCGAGCTCCGGGTGCGGACCGGCACCTCCTCCTCTTCCTACCACCACGACCACCACCACCGCCACGCGTCGTACCGGAACGAACTGCG
Organism: Lampetra fluviatilis; assembly: GCF_964198595.1. Classification (NCBI taxonomy): domain Eukaryota; kingdom Metazoa; phylum Chordata; class Hyperoartia; order Petromyzontiformes; family Petromyzontidae; genus Lampetra; species Lampetra fluviatilis. The sequence goes on from NC_136353.1 coordinate 2,313,705, forward strand.
GCTCCGGTGGTGGTGGTATCAGTGGTTGTACCGGTACTGGTCGTGGTGGTGGTATCGGTGGTTGTACCGCTGGTGGTGATATCGGTGGTTGTACCGGTACTGTTCGTGGTGGTGGTATCGGTAGCGGTACCGGTAGTTGCACCAGCGGTACTTGTCGTGGTGGTTGTACCGGTACTGTTCGTGGTGGTGGTGGTATCGGTAGCGGTACTGGTGGCTGCACCAACGGTACTTGCATTAACGGCGGTAGTGGCGTTGCCGGTAGCACCGGCACCGGCGTGGTGGTGGTGGAGGATGCGGCCTGGCTGCTGTTCAAGCCGCCGCCGCCTTTCCCCGTCAGCAGCAGCAGCGCTCGCACCGTGCCACGCGTCACCTACGCCAGCAAAGTGAAGCAGAACTTGCAGCAGCATGTGCAGCAGCAAGTGCAGCACAATCAGCCGCCACTGCAGCGGGTGCAGCTAGTGCAGCAGCAACTCCCGCAGCAGCAGCAAGTTCACCAGCAAGTGCAGCAGCAGCTCAACCTGCAGCAGCAAGTGCAGCAGCAGAAACTGCAACAGCAGCAGCAGCAGCACAATCAGCCGCAACAGCAGCTAGTGCAGCGGCAACTTCCGCAGCATCAGCAGCAGCAAGTGCAGCAGCAGCACCACCTGCAGCAGCACCATCTTCTACAGCAGCAGCAGCACATGCAGCAGCACAATCAGCCGCCACTGCAGCGGGTGCAGCTAGTGCAGCGGCAACTTCCGCAGCAGCAGCAAGTTCACCAGCAGCAGCAAGTGCAGCAGCAGCTCAACCTGCAGCAGCAAGTGCAGCAGCAAGTGCCGCAGCAGCAACAAGTTCACCAGCAAGTGCAGCAGCAGCTCAACCTGCAGCAGCAAGTGCAGCAGCACCACCTGCAGAAGCAGAAACTGCAACAGCAGCAGCACGTGCAGCAGCAGCACAATCAGCCGCATCAGCAGCTAGTGCAGCGGCAACTGCAGCAGCAGCACCACCTGCAACAGCAGCAAGTGCAGCCGCAACTGCAGCAGCAGCACCACCTGCAACAGCAGCACGTGCAGCCGCAACTGCAGCAGCAGCACCACCTGCAACAGCAGCAAGTGCAGCCGCAACTGCAGCAGCAGCACCACCTGCAACAGCAGCACGTGCAGCAGCAGAAACTGCAACAGCAGCAGCAGCACAATCAGCCGCAACTTCCTCAGCAGCAGCTAGTGCAGCAGCAACTTCCTCAGCAGCAGCAAGTGCAGCAGCAACACCACCTGCAGCAGCACCAACTGCAGCAGCAACAACTTCAGCAGCTGGTTCAGCAGCAGCTGGTGCAGCAGCAACTTCCTCAGCAGCAGCAAGTGCAGCAGCAGCAACACCACCTGCAGCAGCACCAACTGCAGCAGCAACAACTTCAGCAGCTGGTTCAGCAGCAGCTGGTGCAGCAGCAGCTCATGCAGCAGCAGCAGCTCGTGCAGCAGCAGCACCTGCAGCAGCAGCAGCATCTGCAGCAGCAGCACGTGCAGCAGCAGCAGCAGCTGCAGCAGCACCAACTGGAGCAGCTGCAACAGCAGCAGCTACTGCAGAAGCAGCAACAGCAGCTGCAGCAGAAGCACGTGCGGCATGAGCATCTGCAGCTGCACCTGCAGCAGCACTTGCAGCAGCAGGGACGGCTGCCAACGCCACCCGCAGGTCTAGCGACCACCATGGCCTCGTCGTCGTTGACGATGACGACGACGATGACGACGACGTCGATGGCGACGTCGTCGATGGCGGCGCCGTCGATGACGCCACTGTTGGCGGTGCCGTTGACGGCGTCATTGATGATGTCATCGATGACGACGTCGATGACGTTGCCGACGGCTACACCACTGGCGTTGCCAACGACGACGTTGATGGCGTTGCCAACGACGTCGATGGCTTTGCCGACGACGACGTCGCTGGCGTTGCCGACGACGACGTCGATGGCTTTGCCGACGACGACGTCGCTGGCGTTGCCGACGACGACGTCGATGGCGTTGCCGACGACGACGTCGATGGCGTTGCCGACGACGACGTCGATGGCGTTGCCGACGACGACGTCGATGGCGTTGCCGACGACGACGTCGATGGCGTTGCCGACGACGACGTCGATGGCGTTGCCGACGACGACGTCGATGGCGTTGCCGACGACGACGTCGATGGCGTTGCCGACGACGACGTCGATGGCGTTGCCGACGACGACGTCGATGGCGTTGCCGACGACGACGTCGATGGCGTTGCCGACGACGACGTCGATGGCGTTGCCGACGACGACGTCGATGGCGTTGCCGACGACGACGTCGATGGCGTTGCCGACGACGACGTCGATGGCGTTGCCGACGACGACGTCGATGGCGTTGCCGACGACGACGTCGATGGCGTTGCCGACGACGACGTCGATGGCGTTGCCGACGACGACGTCGATGGCGTTGCCGACGACGACGTCGATGGCGTTGCCGACGACGACGTCGATGGCGTTGCCGACGACGACGTCGATGGCGTTGCCGACGACGACGTCGATGGCGTTGCCGACGACGACGTCGATGGCGTTGCCGACGACGACGTCGATGGCGTTGCCGACGACGACGTCGATGGCGTTGCCGACGACGACGTCGATGGCGTTGCCGACGACGACGTCGATGGCGTTGCCGACGACGACGTCGATGGCGTTGCCGACGACGACGTCGATGGCGTTGCCGACGACGACGTCGATGGCGTTGCCGACGACGACGTCGATGGCGTTGCCGACGACGACGTCGATGGCGTTGCCGACGACGACGTCGATGGCGTTGCCGACGACGACGTCGATGGCGTTGCCGACGACGACGTCGATGGCGTTGCCGACGACGACGTCGATGGCGTTGCCGACGACGACGTCGATGGCGTTGCCGACGACGACGTCGATGGCGTTGCCGACGACGACGTCGATGGCGTTGCCGACGACGACGTCGATGGCGTTGCCGACGACGACGTCGATGGCGTTGCCGACGACGACGTCGATGGCGTTGCCGACGACGACGTCGATGGCGTTGCCGACGACGACGTCGATGGCGTTGCCGACGACGACGTCGATGGCGTTGCCGACGACGACGTCGATGGCGTTGCCGACGACGACGTCGATGGCGTTGCCGACGACGACGTCGATGGCGTTGCCGACGACGACGTCGATGGCGTTGCCGACGACGACGTCGATGGCGTTGCCGACGACGACGTCGATGGCGTTGCCGACGACGACGTCGATGGCGTTGCCGACGACGACGTCGATGGCGTTGCCGACGACGACGTCGATGGCGTTGCCGACGACGACGTCGATGGCGTTGCCGACGACGACGTCGATGGCGTTGCCGACGACGACGTCGATGGCGTTGCCGACGACGACGTCGATGGCGTTGCCGACGACGACGTCGATGGCGTTGCCGACGACGACGTCGATGGCGTTGCCGACGACGACGTCGATGGCGTTGCCGACGACGACGTCGATGGCGTTGCCGACGACGACGTCGATGGCGTTGCCGACGACGACGTCGATGGCGTTGCCGACGACGACGTCGATGGCGTTGCCGACGACGACGTCGATGGCGTTGCCGACGACGACGTCGATGGCGTTGCCGACGACGACGTCGATGGCGTTGCCGACGACGACGTCGATGGCGTTGCCGACGACGACGTCGATGGCGTTGCCGACGACGACGTCGATGGCGTTGCCGACGACGACGTCGATGGCGTTGCCGACGACGACGTCGATGGCGTTGCCGACGACGACGTCGATGGCGTTGCCGACGACGACGTCGATGGCGTTGCCGACGACGACGTCACTCGCGTTGCCAACGACGACGTCGATGGTGTCGCCATCGCGTAACCTCGGCAGTCGCATCGCCACCACCGCCACCACCAACGTCGCCACCACCGCCACCACCGCCACCACCGCGCCGCATCCGGCAACGCCGCCGTCTCCTCCTCCGTCGTCTACGTGCGCGGAGGTGGATGATGACGATGATGACGATGATGACGATGATGACGATGATGACGATGATGACGACGATGATGACGACGATGATGATGACGACGATGATGATGAGGAGGAGGCTGCGAGGATGAGGAGGAGGGTGGCTCCGCCCCAGCGCGTCATCGAGGAGATCTTCAGCAACGAGTGGGGCCTCTCCTTCTTGGACTGTCGCTCGCCGGCACCACCACCACCCCACGGCGGCGGTGGTGCAGCCGGTGGTGGTGGTGGCCACGGTGGTGGTGGTGGCCACGGTGACGGTGGTGGTGGCGGTGGTACCAGTGCCACGCACGGCTCCTCTGGCGGTGCCTCTGCCCATTCGGCCGCGGCTGCTGCTGCTGCTGTCAATGGCGGCGTCGGCACGGGGACGTCAGTGTCGTCTGCGCCGGAGGTGGAGGTGGTGGAGGAGGTGGTGGAGGTGGTGGAGGAGGTGGTGGTGGTGGTGGTGGTGCAGGAGGAGGTGAAGGACGTGGTGCAGGAGGAGGATGTGGTCCAGGAGGAGGTGGAGGTGGTTGAGGAGGAGGTGGAGCAGGAGGAGGTGGTGGACGTGGTGCAGGAGGAGGAGGTGGTGCAGGAGGTGGTGCAGGAGGTGGTGGACGTGGTGCAGGAGGAGGATGCGGCGATGGCGGGCAGCTTTGACGCACACGCCGCAATGGCCTACCACATGAGAGGTAGCGCAGCTGCTGGTCCTGATGGTGGTGGTGGTGACGGTGGTGGTGATGGTGGTGGTGATGGTGGTGGTGGTGAGGGTGATGATGATGATGGTGATGGTTGTGATGATGATGATGATGGTCGTTGTCGTTGTGATGGTGGTGGTGGTGGTGATGGTGGTGGTGGTGAGGGTGATGATGATGGTGATGGTTGTGATGATGATGATGGTCGTTGTCGTTGTGATGGTGGTGATGGTGGTGGTGGTGATGGTGGTGATGGTGGGAGGGTTGATGGTGGTGTTTGGTAGTGATGGTGGTGATGAGGGTGGTGGTGATGGTGGAAATAGTGGTGATGGTTGTGGTGGTGAGGGTGATGATGGTGGTGGTTGTGATGGTGGTGGTTGTGATGGTGGTGGTTGTGATGGTGGTGGTGGTGATGGTGGTGTGATGGTGGTGGTGAGAGGGCGATGATGTTGATGATGGTGGTTGTGATGGCGGTGATGGTGGTTGTGAGCGTGATGATGATGATTATAGGGGTGGTTGTGATGGTGGTGGTGATGGTGGTAGTGAGGGTGATGGTGGTAATGGTGGTGGTGAGCGTGATGATGATGGTGGTTGTGATGGTGGTGGTGGTGAGCGTGATGATGATGATGGTCGTTTTGATGGTGATGGTGGCAGTGGGTCTGGCAAAACAACCCCCTACCTCATCGTTGGTGCCGGACGGTAATGCTGTGATGAGCGGTGCGATGAAAAATGTAACTAATAAGCTTGTGCCGGAGGCCCTGGGGGGACAGGCGTCTATGACGTCTCTTGGCCAAACCCCATTTGGCGGAGCCAGAAGACTGAATCTTTACCCTCGGGGCTCCTCCAGAAACAACAAAAAGCCACTTCGTGTGGCCACGTGGAATGTTCGAACGCTCACTGAGGAGGAGAGGCTGCCACTCCTCTGTCGGGAGCTGGACCGGTACCGCCTGGATCTCTGTGGCATTCAGGAGGTCCGGTGGACCGGCTCTGGCTCCTGCCACCATGAGGGGTGGACAGTCCTCTCCTCGGGGCAGGGGACAGCTAAACAACAGGGAGTGGCTCTTCTTCTGAATAAAATAATGAAGAGTGCATGGGAGCGTGGCGGTGAGGTGTGGGGAGCTTTAAGCCCCAGGCTACTTTGGACTCGCCTTCCCGTCAACTGGAGGCGACGAGTGGTGGTCGTGGTTAGTTATGCCCCCACCGAAGATGAACATCCGTGGAGGGATGCAGGCAAGGTCGATGAGTCAGATGCCTTCTATGACCTGTCACAGGTGCTGGCTAAAGTGGACCCTTGAGATAGAGTCATCCCATTGGGGGACTTTAATGCCCGAGTTGGTCATGATGCTGACACGTCACGTGGCCTCAATGTGCACCTAAGTTGGCACAGTAGTGGGCACAGGTGGTGCATCAGCCAGTCGTCTCAGTCAGTCGACCCGTGGCACCTGGGTCAGTTTAACAGCAGAGGTCTCAGTCGAGCGGCAATATCTTTTCATCGGTTGCGTAACGCTGTGTGGAAGCTACCTGGTCTGTCGCTCCGCACGAAGCTTCAGGTCTTCTCGGCCACAGTCATTCCCTCCCTTCTCTATGCTTGCGAAATGTGGACCCCCCTAATGGAACATTAAGGCTGGCCTGCCTACGATCCATCCTGGGTTTAACCAGGCTGGATTGTGTGAGGAGCTCACAAATTCTTGAAAGATCTGGGCAAAGTCCCATCGGAGAGCTCCTCCGGCAGGCAAGGCTGCGTTGGCTGGGTCATGTAGCCCGCATGCCCAGCTACCGCATACCTAAACAGCTTTTGTTCGGCCGGATCGAGGGGGCTAAACGGGCGCGGCACGGGCTAGAGAAGAGATAAAGTGATGTGGTACAGGAGGACGTGGAGCTGAGTGGACTTGCCGATGACTGGTACCAGCGGTGTCAAGATCGGCCTCAGTGGAGGAGGCTCGTGAAGGACGCTACTGAGCAGTTGGAGGCAGTCGCCCTCCAACAACAATGGAGGGCGGAGGAGCGACGCTCACAACAACGAGCGGAGCGCCGGGTGGCTAAAGCACAGCAAGTTGGCACAGTAGGGGACACAGGTGGTGCATCAGCCAGTCATCTCGGTCATCTCGGTCAGTCGACCCGTGGCACCTGCTGGGTCTGCCCCGTGACCTCCTGCCAGCGGGCGTTCGACACTTCAAGTGGTAGCCTCAAGGTGCACTTGGCCTGGCACAAGCGTCGTGGTGACGTCACCGCCACTTAGTGACGAATGGCGGTTGTTGTTGTTGTGTCTCTGTGTCTCTGTGTGTGTATCTCTGTGTCTCTGTGTGTGTGTGTGTGTCTCTGTGTGTGTCTGTGTGTGTCTCTGTGTGTGTCTCTGTGTGTGTGTCTCTGTGTGTGTGTGTGTCTCTGTGTGTGTGTGTCTCTGTGTCTCTGTGTGTGTCTGTGTGTGTCTGCTGCTGACCGTGTCCTCACTGTTCTCTTTCAGAGTGGAGCGTCGCGACGAGCTACTTGAAGCAAGGTGAGGACCACACAAACAAAGCTCCCCCAGGTAGCCTCTAACATTGCTGTAGGGGCAAGTGCTGTCAGTAGTAGTAGTAGCAGCAGCATCTATGAAGGCTGCCACTGACCACACACAGAGGGGGTGGGTGGCCAGCACCACGCCCGGCCGCCTTTGTCTCTCTCTCAGTGGCGATGTTTACTATACCACCACCACCACAGCACCAGGTACTGTACTCGTTTGAGGCCGAGTCGACCTAGGGGTCGTGAGCGGGAATCGAACTCTTGTCGCCAGGTTCGTAGCGATCAGCGTAGCGCTACCCGCTACACTACCGCTCCCCACCAGGTAGAGACACGCACAGACACACACGCACACACGCACAGACACACACGCACAGATACACGCACAGACACACACGCACAGATACACGCACAGATACACGCACAGATACACGCACAGATACACGCACAGATACACGCACAGATACACGCACAGACAGACAGACACACAGACAGACACACAGACAGACACACAGACAGACACACAGACAGACACACAGACAGACACACAGACATACACACACAGACATACAGACACATGCACAGACACACGCACAGACAGACACACAGACATACAGACACACAGACATACAGACACACGCACAGACATACACAGACACACACGCACGGACAGACACACGGACAGACACACGGACAGACACACACGCAGACACACACGCAGACACACACGCAGACACACACAGAGACAGATACACACACACGCACAGACACACACGCACAAACACACACATAGACACAGACAGACACACACATAGACACCCACCTCGTGTACCGTTCCAGCCTTCGTAGGTGCTCGCCAACAGCACTTACCCCTATAGTCTGTTAAGGCTATATGGGGGATCTTTGTGTGTGTATCTGTCTGTGTGTGTGTGTGTATTTGTCTCTGTGTGTGTCTGTGCGTGTGTGTGTGTATCTGTCTCTGTGTGAGTGTGTGTCTGTGCTTGTGTGTCTGTGCATGTGTGTATCTATGTGTATCTGTCTGTGTGTCTGTGTGTGTGTATCTGTCTCTGTGTGTATCTGTCTTTGTGTGTGTATGTGTCTGTGTGTGTCTGTGTGTGTGTATCTGTCTCTGTGTGTGTGTATGTATCTCTGTGTGTGTGTATGTATCTCTGTGTGTGTGTGTGTCTCTGTGTGTGTGTATCTGTGTGTGTGTATCTGTCTCTGTGTGTGTGTGTATCTGTCTTTGTGTGTGTATGTGTGTATGTGTGTATGTGTCTGTGTGTGTGTGTATCTGTGTGTATCTGTCTCTGTATGTGTATCTGTGTGTGTGTGGTTGTGTATGTGTGTGTGTATCTGTGTGTATCTGTCTCTGTATGTGTCTCTGTGTGTGTATGTGTGTATGTGTCTGTGTGTATCTGTGTGTGTGTGTATCTGTCTCTGTATGTGTATCTGTGTGTGTGTGGTTGTGTATGTGTGTGTATGTGTGTATCTGTCTCTGTGTGTGTGTGTGTGTATCTGTGTGTGTGTGTGTGTGTATCTGTCTCTGTGTGTGTATGTGTGTGTGTATCTGTGTGTGTATGTGTGTATCTGTGTGTGTATGTGTGTATCTGTATCTGTGTGTGTATGTGTGTGTGTATCTGTCTCTGTAGGCGTGCAATGCGTCCGTCTGTATTGCGAGGAGCCGGGGGTCAGGGGAGACTGCTAGCGTCCCTCCTCCACCTCCTCCACATCCACCACCACATCCACCACATCCACCACATCCACCACCACCACATCCACCTCCACCACGTCCTCCACATCCACCACTACCACCTCCACATCCATCTGCTCCACCACCACATCCATATTCTCTACCACGACCTCCACCACCACCACATCCATCTTCTCTACCACGACCTCCACCACCTCCTCCACCTCCACCACATCCACCACCACCACCACATCCACCTCCACCACGTCCTCTATATCCACCACCACTTCCACTACATCCTCTACCACCTCCCCCACATCCACCACCACCACCTCCACATACATCTTCTCCACCACCACATCCATCTTCTCTACCACGACCTCCACCACCACCACCACCACCGCCGCCTCCACCGTTGCTGCAGACGGGAAACTGTGGAGCGTGAAGGGTTGGAGATGGAGCGTCAGACTTTCGGCGGACGGAAGATCGGCAGTGGTGGCGGCGGTGGTGGCGGTGGTGGTTGCGGTGGTGGTTGCAGTGGTGACGGTGGTGGTGGAGGTGATGGTGATGGTAGTGGTGATGGTGGTGGAGAGGTGCTGTGGGGTGAATGGGTGAGTGAGTGGGTGGGTGAGTGGGGTGGATGGGTGAGTGAGTGGGGTGAGTGAGCGGGGTGGGTGAGCGGGGCGGGTGAGTGAGTGGGGTGGGTGAGTGGGGTGGGGTGAGTGGGGTGGGTGAGTGAGTGGGGTGGGTGAGCAGTGTGGGTGAGCGGGGTGGGTGAGTGAGCAGGGTGGGTGAGTGAGCGGGGTGGATGAGTGGGGTGGGTGAGTGAGTGAGCGGAGTGAGTGAGTGAGCAGGGTGGGTGAGTGGGGTGGGTGAGTGAGTGAGCGGGGTGGATGAGTGAGCGGGGTGGGTGAGTGAGCAGGGTGGGTGAGTGGGGTGGGTGAGTGAGTGAGCGGAGTGAGTGAGCGGGGGGTGGGTGAGTGAGCGGGGTGGGTGAGCGGCATGACGGAGCGTTGTGGAAGGATTTTAATGAAATAAAAAGTTGTGTATTTTTTGAACGGCGAGGGAAAGAGACTGGTAACTCCTGCACCTAGCCTGGCACCTGCTGGGTCTGTCACGTGACCTCCTCATGCACCTAGCCTGGCACCCGCAGTACAACCCACGGCACCTGCTGGGTCTGTCACGTGACCTCCTGCACCTAGCCTGGCACCTGCTGGGTCTGTCACATGACCACCTCCTGCACCTTGCCTGGCACCGCAGTACAACCCACGGCACCTGCAGGGTCTGTCCCGTGACCTCCTGCACCTAGCCTGGCACCTGCTGGGTCTGTCCCGTGACCTCCTCCTGCACCTAGCCTGGCACCGCAGTACAACCCACGGCACCTGCTGGGTCTGTCACGTGACCTGCACCTAGCCTGGCACCTGCTGGGTCTGTCACGTGACCTCCTCATGCACCTAGGCTGGCACCCGCAGTACAACCCACGGCACCTGCTGGGTCTGTCACGTGACCTCCTGCACCTAGCCTGGCACCTGCTGGGTCTGTCACATGACCACCTCCTGCACCTAGCCTGGCACTGCAGTAGAACCCACGGCACCTGCTGGGTCTGTCACGTGAACCGTCCTGCACCTAGCCTGGCACAGCAGCACAACCCACGGCACCTGCTGGGTCTGTCATGTGACCACCTCCTGCACCTAGCCTGGCACAGCAGCACAACCCCACGGCACCTTTTGGGTCTGTCACGTGACCAGCACCTAGCCTGGCACGAGCGCCGTGGTGAAGTCACCACTACTGAGGTGGTGGTTCTGCTGATGATCATGATGGTGCTGCTGATGATGAATCAACGTTGTGGGTGACTCTGACTGGATGGGTGAGTGTCTGAGTCTCTGTGTGAGTGAGTTTGTGGGTCTCTGAGTGAGTCTATGGCTCTGTGTGAGTGAGTGGGTCTCTGTGTGAGTGAGTCTATGAGACCCCATGTGTGAGTGAGTCTATGGGTCTCTGTGTGAGTGAGTCTATGGCCCTCTGTGAGTGAGTCTGTGGGTCTCTGTGCGAGTGAGTCTATGGGTCTCTGTGTGAGTGAGTCTCTGGGTCTCTGTGTGAGTGAGTCTGAGACTCTCTGTGTGAGTGAGTCTATGGGTCTCTGTGTGAGTGAGTCTATGGGTCTCTGTGTGAGTGAGTCTCTGGGTCTCTGTGTGAGTGAGTCTGAGACTCTCTGTGTGAGTGAGTCTATGGCCCTCTGTGAGTGAGTCTGTGGGTCTCTGTGCGAGTGAGTCTGTGGGTCTCTGTGCGAGTGAGTCTATGGGTCTCTGTGTGAGTGAGTCTTTGGGTCTCTGTGTGAGTGAGTCTGAGACTCTCTGTGTGAGTGAGTCTGTGGGTCTCTGTGCGAGTGAGTCTATGGGTCTCTGTGTGAGTGAGTCTATGGGTTTCTGTGAGTGAGTCTGTGGGTCTCTGTGCGAGTGAGTCTGTGGGTCTCTGTGCGAGTGAGTCTATGGGTCTCTGTGTGAGTGAGTCTTTGGGTCTCTGTGTGAGTGAGTCTCTGGGTCTCTGTGTGAGTGAGTCTGAGACTCTCTGTGTGAGTGAGTCTATGGCCCTCTGTGAGTGAGTCTGTGGGTCTCTGTGCGAGTGAGTCTGTGGGTCTCTGTGCGAGTGAGTCTATGGGTCTCTGTGTGAGTGAGTCTGTGGGTCTCTGTGTGAGTGAGTCTCTGGGTCTCTGTGTGAGTGAGTCTGAGACTCTCTGTGTGAGTGAGTCTATGGCCCTCTGTGAGTGAGTCTGTGGGTCTCTGTGCGAGTGAGTCTGTGGGTCTCTGTGCGAGTGAGTCTATGGGTCTCTGTGTGAGTGAGTCTTTGGGTCTCTGTGTGAGTGAGTCTGAGACTCTCTGTGTGAGTGAGTCTGTGGGTCTCTGTGCGAGTGAGTCTATGGGTCTCTGTGTGAGTGAGTCTATGGGTTTCTGTGAGTGAGTCTGTGGGTCTCTGTGCGAGTGAGTCTGTGGGTCTCTGTGCGAGTGAGTCTATGGGTCTCTGTGCGAGTGAGTCTTTGGGTCTCTGTGTGAGTGAGTCTGTGGGTCTCTGTGCGAGTGAGTCTATGGGTCTCTGTGTGAGTGAGTCTATGGGTCTCTGTGCGAGTGAGTCTATGGGTCTCTGTGTGAGTGAGTCTGTGGGTCTCTGTGCGAGTGAGTCTGTGGGTCTCTGTGTGAGTGAGTCTCTGGGTCTCTGTGTGAGTGAGTCTGAGACTCTCTGTGTGAGTGAGTCTATGGGTCTCTGTGTGAGTGAGTCTATGGGTCTCTGTGTGAGTGAGTCTATGGGTCTCTGTGTGTGAGTGAGTCTATGAGTCTCTGTGTGAGTGAGTCTATGGGTCTCTGTGTGAGTGAGTCTATGGGTCTCTGTGTGAGTGAGTCTATGAGACTCTATGTGTGAGTAAGTCTATGACTATGTGAGTGAGTCTATGAGACTCTGTGTTAGAGAGTGTGTGGGTCTCTGTGTGAGTCTATGGGTCTCTTGACCATCATTACATCGCGTGTAAAACAGTTTCAAAACACAACAGAGGCAAAGCACCCCGTATAGCCCATGCGGGCTCTTGGGGCAAGTGCTCTTAAGTGATCAGCAGCACCACGCCCGGCCGCCTTTGTCTCCCCAGCCCCCCCCCCCCTCCCCCCGTGGTGGTTTATTTCACACCCACGGCACCGGGCGAGTGATTTAGGGCCGAGTTCACCTAAACGCACGCTCGACATTAGGCCCGGATGTGTGAACAGTTGTGGAAGTTTCGCGGTTGCCTAGCAACGTGGCAATAGCAACGGCGTCTTTGGAGGAACGAGCTTCCTCACAGAGCCAGACTGAGGCTCACTGATCCAGACTGAGGCTCACTGAGCCAGATTGAGGCTCCCTCCCATAGGGTTCAGTGTTAATCGCTGAGGCTCACAGAGCCAGATTGAGGCTCCCTCCCATAGGGTTCAGTGTTGAATCACTGAGGCTCACAGAGCCAGACTAAGGCTCCCATAGGGTTCTATATTAACCACTGAGGCTCACTGAGCCAGACTAAGGCTCCCTCCCATAGGGTTCAGTGTTGAATCACTGAGGCGCACAGAGCCAGACTAAGGCTCCCACAGGGTTCAGTGTTAATCACTGAGGCTCACAGAGCCAGACTAAGGCTCCCTCCCACAGGGTTCAGTGTTAATCACTGAGGCTCACAGAGCCAGACTAAGGCTCCCTCCCACAGGGTTCAGTGTTAATCACTGAGGCTCACAGAGCCAGACTAAGGCTCCCTCCCACAGGGTTCAGTGTTAATCGCTGAGGCTCACAGAGCCAGACTAAGGCTCCCATAGGGTTCAGTGTTAATCGCTGAGGCTCACAGAGCCAGACTAAGGCTCCCATCGGGTTCAGTGTTAATCACTGAGGCTCAGTGAGCCAGACTGAGGCTCCCACAGGGTTCAGTGTTAATCACTGAGGCTCACAGAGCCAGACTAAGGCTCTCACAGGGTTCAGTGTTAATCACTGAGGCTCACAGAGCCAGACTGAGGCTCCCACAGGGTTCAGTGTTAATCACTGAGGCTCACAGAGCCAGACTAAGGCTCTCACAGGGTTCAGTGTTAATCACTGAGGCTCACAGAGCCAGACTGAGGCTCCCATAGGGTTTAGTGTTGAATCACTGAGGCTCAGTGAGCCAGACTGAGGCTCCCACAGGGTTCAGTGTTAATCACTGAGGCTCACAGAGCCAGACTAAGGCTCTCACAGGGTTCAGTGTTAACAATATGTAACACTATTTTTGTTACCTGGGTAGTAAGTGTTATTTTCTAATTGCATATGCCTAAAAAGTATAGAGAATGACTATTATTCCACACAAACTTTCCTTAGGGGCGTCCATAAATGACGTCACGCACCTAAGGGGGGGGGGGGTGTCAGACCTTTGTGACGATGTGTGACGAGGCGGGGGGGTTTGAGAAATGTGACGTCACATCAAAATGCGCAACTTTAAATAAATATAGACACAACACGTTCTACTTAAATTTCGATTTAAAGCTTTCGTGACTGCAGGGATTCATCTTCTTGGTTCTTTCGGTAAAGTCATCACGTAGAAGGGAAATAATAAAATAATAAAAATAAAACATCATAAAATAAGAATTATTAAAATAAGAATTATTTTATAATGTTTTATTTTTATTATTTTATTATTTCCCTTCTACGTGACTTTACCGAAAGAACCAAGAAGACGTTCTACTTAGTTTAATAGACTTTTTAATAAAAGTTTTCTCCTACAACATTAGAGTGCAGCGCCACATTAAATACGCACTACAATGACAATAGTTTAAAGCGATTTGAAGAATGTTTTTTTTTTTGGGGGGGGGGGGGGCAGAGCTTTGTGACGTCATATTTGAGGGGGGGGGTCTGACTTTTTGTGACGTCGTGTGACGAGGGGGGGGGGTCAAAAATCGTCCAAAATCGCGTGACGTCATTTATGGACGGTCCCTTAAGGCCCCTGTATTCATACTAATTATATGACTGTAAAGTTTTTCTTGGTTCTTTCGGTAAAGTCATCACGTAGAAGGGAAATAATAAAATAATAAAAATAAAAGATAATAAAATAATTTTGTCTTTCCGACAGACCTGTTCTTCACCTGAGGACGGCTGCTTGCGTTGTGGCCGAAACGTCGTGAGAATTATTTTATTATGTTAAATATTTATTATTTTATTATTTTAAAGAAAAAAACATTATTTATTACGTTTTATTTTTATTGTTTTTAATAAAAAACATAATATTATTTTATTATGTTTTATTTTTATTATTTTAATATTTTAAATGAAAAAAACATAATTTTACTATGTTTTATTTGCATTATTTTTTAATTTTTAATAAAAAACATAATATTATTTTATTATGTTTTATTTATTTTAATTTATTATTTCCCTTCTACGTGATGACTTTACCGAAAGAACCAAGAAGATGAATCCCTGCAGTCACGAAAGCTTTAAATCAAAATTTGACTGGAAAGTTCTAGAATGTTTTAGAAGTTACTCAGCACTGAATCTATCTGAAATGTTCTGGAAAACAGGTCAATTTCAAAATATCACTGTCCTGGTCACAAAAGCAAATTTTGTGGCGAATAAGAGCCATTTTACGTACTTTTGAGGCATAAGCAATTAGAAAATAACACTTACTACCCAGAAAAAAAAAGCAATTTTGTTTCACAAAAATCTATTTTGTTTCACAGTATAATGGTCATGGCTGACGATGATCATCTAACACCGAGGGGAGGGTGAGGGGGGGTGAGGGGGGGGTGAGGGGGGGGTGAGGGGAGGGTGAGGGGAGGGTGAGGGGGGGTGAGGGGAGGGTGAGGGGGGGTGAGGGGGGGGTGAGGGGGGGTGAGGGGAGGGTGAGGGGGGGTGAGGGGAGGGTGAGGGGAGGATGAGGGGGGGTGAGAGGAGGGTGAGGGGGGGTGAGGGGGGTTGAGGGGAGGGTGAGGGGAGGGGGTGAGGGGAGGGTGAGGGGGGGGTGAGGGGAGGGTGAGGGGGGGGTGAGGGGGGGTGAGGGGGGTGAGGGGGGGTTGAAAGGGGGTGAGGGGAGGGCGAGGGGGGGTGAGGGGGGGGGTGAGGGGGAGGGGTGAGGGGGGCTGAGGGGGGGGGTGAGGGGGGGGGGGTGAGGGGGGGGTGAGGGGGGGGGGTGAGGGGAGGGTGAGGGGAGGGCGAGGGGGGGTGAGGGGGGGTGAGGGGAGGGTGAGGGGGGGGTGAGGGGGGTGAGGGGGGGTTGAGAGGGGGTGAGGGGAGGGCGAGGGGGGGTGAGGGGGCGATGAGGGGAGGGTGAGGGGGGGTGAGGGGGGCTGAGGGGGGGGGTGAGGGGAGGGTGAGGGGGGGGTGAGGGGAGGGTGAGGGGGGGGGTGAGGGGGGGGTGAGGGGGGGGTGAGGGGGGGGGGTGAGGGGGGGGTGCTTTGCAGCGCCATTTTTTTGCTTCAATTTTCCCGCCAAAACTCAGCGCGCCCCGCCCCCACCCCGCCCCCACCCCGCCCCCACCCCGCCCCCACCCCGCCCCCACCCCGCCCCCACCCCGCCCCCTACCCCGCCCCCTCCGCACACAAAACCCTTCGCGCGATGCACCCTGGTCGGCAACACGACGCCGGCGCACGACCCTGGAAATGCCGCAGCGCCGCCGCCGCGCGCCTCTTTGCCGTCCAATCGGCGCACGCCGCGGTGACTCCGCGGGCCAATCGGCGACGGCGGCGGGGGGGAGCGGCGGCGGTTGGGGGGAGCGCGTGACGTCACGCGCATTGATACACCCCCCCCTCTTCCCCTACATCACCACCGGCCGCACTTCGCAGATTTATTTCCGTTGCCGCCTCCGCTCCGCCAGAAGCAGCAGAAGCAGAAAGAAGCGCCGGTTGGGTGGGAAGAAATTAAAAAAATTCCCGTGTTCTCCGTGGATCTAAGATTAATAAGCAGGTGAAACTACGAGTTATTTTTATTATACGTTATCTTTATAAATCGTTACTCGCGGCGGTGTTTTGTTACGGGCTGTTATATATATTTTTTGAGCGGTAATAATGAAAGTTAATTTGAGGGGAATTTTTTCGCGGTGATGTGAATTTTTTTAATTTGTTTACCTCACGAGGTTGTGATTTTATTGTTGCTGTTGTTGTTGCTATTGTTGTTGTTGTTGTTGCACTGATGGATATTGCTGGTATGCTAACGTGACGAACGTGCAAAGGCGAGTCTTGAGTGAGATCAATACTGCTCTTTGCTCTGCGTATACAGTGGCAATGTTAGTCTATGGGCAATGCTAGGTCTATGGGCAATGTTATTCTGAAGTCTATGGGCAATGTTAGTCTATGGGCAATGTTAGTCTATGGGCAATGTTGGTCTATGGGAAATGTTAAGTCTGATTGCTATGGGCAATGTTAAGTCTATGGGCAATGCTGGTCTTATGGACAATGTTATTCTGAAGTCTATGGGCAATGTTGGTCTATGGGGAATGTGAAGTCTATGGTCTGAGCATACGGTCTGTGGGCAATGTTAGTGTGAAGTCCACGAGTAATGTTAGTCTATGGGCAATGTTAAGTCTATGGGCAATGTTAGTCTGAAGTCTATGGGCAATGTTAAGTCTATGGGCAATGTTAAGTCTATGGGCAATGTTAAGTCTATGGGCAATATTGGTCTATGGGCAATGTTAAGTCTAGTCTATGGGCAATGTTAAGTCTATGGGCAATATTGGTCTATGGGCAATGTTAGTCTGAAGTCTATGGGCAATGTTAAGTCTATGGGCAATGTTAAGTCTATGGGCAATGTTAAGTCTATGGGCAATATTGGTCTATGGGCAATGTTAAGTCTAGTCTATGGGCAATATTGGTCTATGGGCAATGTTAAGTCTAGTCTATGGGCAATGTTAAGTCTATGGGCAATGTTAAGTCTATGGGCAATGTTAAGTCTATGGGCAATGTTAAGTCTATGGGCAATGTTAAGTCTATGGGCAATATTGGTCTATGGGCAATGTTAGTCTGAAGTCTATGGGCAATGTTAAGTCTATGGGCAATGTTAAGTCTATGGGCAATGTTGGTCTGAAGTCTATGGGCAATGTTAAGTCTATGGGCAATGTTAAGTCTATGGGCAATATTGGTCTATGGGCAATGTTAGTCTGAAGTCTATGGGCAATGTTAAGTCTATGGGCAATGTTGGTCTGAAGTCTATGGGCAATGTTAAGTCTATGGGCAATGTTAAGTCTATGGGCAATGTTAAGTCTATGGGCAATGTTAAGTCTTTGGGAATGTTAAGTCTTTGGGCAATGTTGGTCTATGGACAATGTTAGGCTTTGCAATGCCAGCCAGTCCTGTGGGCAATGTTAGTGTTAGTCTGAAGTCTAATGGGCAATGCTGGTCTGTGGTCTGCCTATTCGGTGTATGGGCAATGTTAGTCTATGGGCAATGTTAGGCTTGTTATAGCCTCATGCCCAAATGCCAGCTAGTACAAGGGGCAATGTTAGTAGATGGGCAATGTTAGTCTGCGCCTCTGTGGGCAATGTTAGAGATGTCCTCAACATTAGAGTGTAGTTGCTGGAGATTTTTTCGCCGTTCCCTCCGTTGAAATAACACAGATTTGCAGTGATTTACTCTCTCCAACCCATCGACTGACATTGCACCATAGACTAACATTGCCAATAGACTAACATTGCACCATAGACTAACATTGCCCATAGATTGACATTGCACCATAGACTCACATTGCCCATAGACTAACATTGCCCATAGACTAACATTGCCCATAGACTAACATTGCACCATAGACTCACATTGCCAATAGACTAACATTGCACCATAGACTCACATTGCACCATAGACTGACATTGCACCATAGACTAACATTGCACCATAGACTAACATTGCACCATAGACTGACATTGCCCATAGACTAACATTGCACCATAGACTCACATTGCCCATAGACTAACATTGCACCATAGACTGACATTGCCCATAGACTAACATTGCACCATAGACTAACATTGCCCATCGACTAACATTGCACCATAGACTAACATTGCACCATAGACTCACATTGCCAATAGACTAACATTGCACCATAGACTCACATTGCCCATAGACTAACATTGCACCATAGACTGACATTGCCCATAGACTAACATTGCACCATAGACTCACATTGCCATAGACTAACATTGCACCATAGACTAACATTGCCCATCGACTAACATTGCCCATAGACTGACATTGCCCATCGACTAACATTGCACCATAGACTGACATTGCCCATAGATTGACATTGCACCATAGACTGACATTGCTCATAGACTTACATTTCCAATAGACCATTGGCTAACATTTCACCTCAGACTGGCAGAGCAATGCCCCTCAGACTAGCAGAGCAATGCCCCTCAGACTAGCAATGCCCCTCACACTAGCAGAGCAATTCCCCTCTAGCAGAGCAATGCCCTCAGACTGGCAGAGCAATGCTCCTCAGACTAGCAGAGCAATGCCCCTCAGACTAGCAATGCCCCTCTAGCAGAGCAATGCCCCTCAGACTATCAGAGCAATGCCCCTCAGACTGGCGGAGCAATGCCCCTCAGACTAGCAGAGCAATGCCCCTCAGACTGGCAGAGCAATGCCCCTCTAGCAGAGCAATGCCCCTCAGAATAGCGGAGCAATGCCCCTCAGACTGGCAGAGCAATGCCCCTCAGACTAGCAGAGCAATGCCCTCAGACTAGCAGAGCAATGCCCTCAGACTAGCAGAGCAATGCCCCACAGCAGAGCAATGCCCCACAGCAGAGCAATGCCCCACAGCAGAGCAATGCCCCACAGCAGAGCAATGCCCCACAGCAGAGCAATGCCCCACAGCAGAGCAATGCCCCACAGCAGAGCAATGCCCCACAGCAGAGCAATGCCCCACAGCAGAGCAATGCCCCACAGCAGAGCAATGCCCCACAGCAGAGCAATGCCCCACAGCAGAGCAATGCCCCACAGCAGAGCAATGCCCCACAGCAGAGCAATGCCCCACAGCAGAGCAATGCCCCACAGCAGAGCAATGCCCCACAGCAGAGCAATGCCCCACAGCAGAGCAATGCCCCACAGCAGAGCAATGCCCCACAGCAGAGCAATGCCCCACAGCAGAGCAATGCCCCACAGCAGAGCAATGCCCCACAGCAGAGCAATGCCCCACAGCAGAGCAATGCCCCACAGCAGAGCAATGCCCCTCAGACTAGCAGAGCAATGCCCCACAGCAGAGCAATGCCCCTCAGACTAGCAGAGCAATGCCCCTCAGACTGGCAGAGCAATGCCCCTCAGACTAGCAATGCCCTCAGACTAGCGGAGCAATGCCCTCAGACTAGCGGAGCAATGCCCTCAGACTAGCGGAGCAATGCCCTCAGACTAGCGGAGCAATGCCCTCAGACTAGCGGAGCAATGCCCTCAGACTAGCGGAGCAATGCCCTCAGACTAGCGGAGCAATGCCCTCAGACTAGCGGAGCAATGCCCTCAGACTAGCGGAGCAATGCCCTCAGACTAGCGGAGCAATGCCCTCAGACTAGCGGAGCAATGCCCTCAGACTAGCGGAGCAATGCCCTCAGACTAGCGGAGCAATGCCCTCAGACTAGCGGAGCAATGCCCCTCTGGCAGAGCAATGCCCCTCTGGCAGAGCAATGCCCCTCTGGCAGAGCAATGCCCCTCTGGCAGAGCAATGCCCCTCAGACTAGCAGAGCAATGCCCCTCTAGCAGAGCAATGCCCCTCAGACTGGCAGAGCAATGCCCCTCAGACTGGCAGAGCAATGCCCCTCAGACTGGCAGAGCAATGCCCCTCAGACTGGCAGAGCAATGCCCCTCAGACTGGCAGAGCAATGCCCCTCAGACTAGCAGAGCAATGCCCTCAGACTAGCAGAGCAATGCCCTCAGACTAGCAGAGCAATGCCCCACAGCAGAGCGATGCCCCTCAGACTAGCAGAGCAATGCCCCACAGCAGAGCAATGCCCCTCAGACTTGCAGAGCAATGCCCCTCTAGCAGAGCAATGCTCTCTGACTAGCAGAGCAATGCCCCTCTAGCAGAGCAATGCCCCTCAGACTAGCAGAGCAATGCCCTCAGACTAGCAGAGCAATGCCCTCAGACTAGCAGAGCAATGCCCTCAGACTAGCAGAGCAATGCCCCTCAGACTGGCAGAGCAATGCCCCTCAGACTAGCAATGCCCTCAGACTAGCGGAGCAATGCCCCTCTGGCAGAGCAATGCCCCTCAGACTAGCAGAGCAATGCCCTTCAGACTAGCAGAGCAATGCCCCTCAGACTGGCAGAGCAATGCCCCTCAGACTAGCAATGCTCCTCTAGCAGAGCAATGCTCCTCAGACTATCAGAGCAATGCCCCTCAGACTGGCAGAGCAATGCCCCTCAGACTAGCGGAGCAATGCCCTCAGACGTGGTGGTTAGGCCACATTAAACTGAACGCACTGTGGAATTCTCCCAATCTAAGTGCGTGTGTGTATACTGTATATATATACTGTATATACCAAGTCCCATTGGTGAGCTCCTCCGACAGCCAAGGGCTGCGTTGGCTGGGTCATGTAGCCCGCATGCCTGGCCACCGCATGCCCAAGCGGATTTTGTTTGGCCAGATATAAGGGGCGAACCGGGCGCGGCACGGGCTAGAGAAGAGATGGAACTGATGGGTGAGTGGGTGGGTGGGTGGGACGGGCTAGAGAAGAGATGGAGTTGATGGGTGAATGGGTGGGTGGGTGGCACGGGCTATTAAGAGATGGAGCTGGTGGGTGGGTGAGTGGGACGGGCTAGAGAAGAGATGGAGTTGATGGGTGAGTGGGACGGGCTAGAGAAGAGATGGAGTTGATGGGTGAGTGGGTGGGTGAGTGGGATGGGCTAGAGAAGAGATGGAGTGATGGGTGAGGTGGGTGGGTGAGTGGGACAGGCTAGAGAAGAGATGGAGCTGATGGGTGAGTGGGTGGGTGGGTGAGTGGGATGGACTAGAGAAGAGATGGAGCTGATGGGTGAGTGGGTGGGTGAGTGGGATGGGCTATAAAGAGATGGAGTGATGGGTGAGTGGGTGAGTGGGACGGGCTAGAGAAGAGATGGAGTTGATGGGTGAGTGGGTGGGTGGGTGAGTGGGATGGGCTATAAAGAGATGGAGTGATGGGTGAGGTGGGTGGGTGAGTGGACGGGCTAGAGAAGAGATGGAGTTGATGGGTGAGTGGGTGGGTGGGTGAGTGGGGTGGGCTAGAGAAGAGATGTAGTGATGGGTGGGTGCGTGGGTGGGTGGGACGGGCTAGAGAAGAGATGGAGTGATGGGTGAGTGGGTGAGTGGGACGGGCTAGAGAAGAGATGGAGTTGATGGGTGGGTGGGTGGGTGAGTGGGGTGGGCTAGAGAAGAGATGGAGTTGATGGGTGAGTGGGTGAGTGGGATGGGCTAGAGAAGAGATGGAGTTGATGGGTGAGTGGGTGGGTGAGTGGGATGGGCTATAAAGAGATGGAGTGGTGGGTGAGTGGACGGGCTAGAGAAGAGATGGAGTGATGTGGTACAGGAGGATGTGGAGCTGAGTGAACTTGCCAATGACCGGTACCAGCGGTGTCAAGATCGGCCTCTGTGGAGGAGGCTCGTGAAGGACGCTGCTACTGGACAGTGCCAGGCTAGGTGCACCGTGAGGCTACTGGGCAGTTGGAGGCAGTCGCCCTGCAGCAACAACGGAGGGCGGAGGAGCGATGCTCACAACAATGAGCGGAGCGCCGGGTGGCTAAAGCACAGTAGGGGGCATAGGTGGTGCATCGGCCACTCGTCTCAGTCGACCCGTGGCACCTGCTTGGGTCTCTCCTCTCTTGCCAACGGGCGTTCGACACTCCACGTGGCCTTAACGTGCACCTAGCCTGGCACAAGCTGTGTGGTGACGTCACCACTACTTATTGGCGAATGGCGGTTGTGTGTTAGAATCTGTAGTGTAAATATTTGTACTACTCTACACTACACATACTACACTATACATTACACTACACTGCAATGGACTGCACTATACACTGCACCACAATACACGCACCACTCCTAATAGTACTACTATAGTATTATAGTTACCTGTGTGATAGTTGAGTAATCAAACGTGTAGTAGGTATGCAGTGTGGAGGTAGTAATACTACTATAGTACGAGTACTATAGTTACCTGTGTGGTAGTAGAATAATCAAACTAGTAGTGGTTATGCAGTGTGGTGGTAGTATTATAGTAGTAGTGTAGTGTCCATTGTGGTGGTGGTAGTATTATAGTAGTAGTGTAGTGTCCATTGTGGTGGTGGTAGTAGTGTAGTGCCTAGTGTGGTGGTAGTACTACTATAGTACTAGTACTATAATTACCTGTGTGGTAATAGAATAATTAAACTAGTAGTAGGTATGCAGTGTGGTGGTAGTATTATAGTAGTAGTGTAGTGTCCAGTGTGGTGGTAGTAGTACTACTATAGTACTAGTACTATAGTTACCTGTGTGGTAGTAGAATAATCAAGCTAGTAGTGGTTATGCAGTGTGGTGGTAGTATTATAGTAGTAGTGTAGTGTCCATTGTGGTGGTGGTAGTATTATAGTAGTAGTGTAGTGCCTAGTGTGGTGGTAGTACTACTATAGTACTATAATTACCTGTGTGGTAATAGAATAATTAAACTAGTAGTAGGTATGCAGTGTGGTGGTAGTATTATAGTAGTAGTGTCCAGTGTGATGGTAGTAGTACTACTATAGTACTAGTACTATAAGTTACCTGTGTGGTAGTAGAATAATCAAACTAGTAGTGGTTATGCAGTGTGGTGGTAGTATTATAGTAGTAGTGTGGTGGTAGGTACGAATTTGTCCGTAATAAGGTAGGGGCACCGATAAGGAGTTGACAGGTTTGTCATGGTTACTGTTGCCGTGAACGTCACTCACTAGATCTCAGTCATTCACTGACAGTCACTCACCTCCTCACCACACTATTATAGCTACTACTGCCATGGTTACCGTTGTCATGAACTTGACTCACTGGCTCACTCAGTCACTCAGCTCCTTATCACTCTATTTTAGCTACTACCGCCATGGTTACCGTTGTCATGAACTTGACTCACTCGCTCACTCAGTCACTCAGCTCCTTATCACACTATTATAGCTACTACTGCCATGGTTACCGTTGTCATGAACTTGACTCACTGGCTCACTCAGTCACTCAACTCCTTGTCACACTATTATAGCTACTACTGCCATGGTTACCGTTGTCATGAACTTGACTCACTGGCTCACTCAGTCATGCACCTCCTTATCACACTATTATAGCTACTACTGCCATGGTTACCGTTGACATGAACTTGACTCACTGGCTCACTCAGTCACTCACCTCCTCATCACACTTATAGCTGCTACCGCCATGGTTACCGTTGTCATGAACTTGACTCACTGGCTCACTCAGTCATGCACCTCCTTATCACACTATTATAGCTACTACTGCCATGGTTACCGTTGACATGAACTTGACTCACTGGCTCACTCAGTCACTCACCTCCTCATCACACTATTATAGCTACTACTGCCATGGTTACCGTTGTCATGAACTTGACTCACTGGCTCACTCAGTCACTCACCTCCTCATCACACTATTATAGCTACTACCGCCATGGTTACCGTTGTCATGAACTTGACTCACTGGCTCACTCAGTCACTCACCTCCTCATCACACTATTATAGCTACTACCGCCATGGTTACCGTTGTCATGAACTTGACTCACTGGCTCACTCAGTCACTCAACTCCTTATCACACTATTATAGCTACTACTGCCATGGTTACCGTTGTCATGAAATTGACTCACTGGCTCACTCAGTCATGCACCTCCTTATCACACTATTATAGCTACTACCGCCATGGTTACCGTTGTCATGAACTTGACTCACTGGCTCACTCAGTCACTCACCTTATCACACTATTATAGCTGCTACCGCCATGGTTACCGTTGTCATGAACTTGACTCACTGGCTCACTCAGTCACTCGCCTCCTTATCACACTATTATAGCTACTACTGCCATGGTCACCGTTGTCATGAACGTCACTCACTCGCTCACTCAGTCACTCACCACCTTATCACACTACTATAGCTACTACCGCCATGGTTACCGTTGTCATGAACTTGACTCACTGGCTCACTCAGTCACTCACCACCTTATCACACTATTATAGCTACTACTGCCATGGTTACCGTTGTCATGAACTTAACTCATTGGCTCGCTCTTATTCAATCAATGGCAGTCAGCCGCCTCTTAGTCACTCTATTATAGCTACTACCGTGGTTACTGTGTGTCTGTGTGGTGAGTCTGTGGGTCTCTGTGGGGCGAATCTATGGGTCTCTGTGTGAGTCTGGGTCTCTTGTGTGAGTGAGTCTGTGGGTCTCTTGTCAGTGAGTCTATGGGTCTCTGTGGCAGTGAGTCTATGGGTCTCTGTGGCAGTGAGTCTATGGGTCTCTGTGTGAGTGAGTCTGTGGGTCTCTGTGTGGTGAGTCTATGGGTCTCTGTGTGAGTGAGTCTGTGGGTCTCTGTGTGGTGAGTCTGTGGGTCTCTGTGTGAGTGAGTCTGTGGGTCTCTGTGTGAGGTGAGTCTGTGGGTCTCTGTGTGGTGAGTCTCTGGGTCTCTGTGTGAGTGAGTCTCTGGGTCTCTGTGTGGTGAGTCTGTGGGTCTCTGTGTGAGTGAGTCTGTGGGTCTCTGTGTGAGTGAGTCTGTGGCTCTCTGTGCGAGTGAGTCTGTGGGTCTCTGTGTGAGTGAGTCTGTGGGTCTTTGTGCGGGCGAGTCTATGCGTCTGTGTGAGTATATGGGTCTGTGTGGTGAGTCTGTGGGTCTCTGTGTGAGTGAGTCTACCGGTCTGTGTGGTGAGTCTGTGGGTCTCTGTGCGAGTGAGTCTATGGCTCTCTGTGTGGTGAGTCTATCGGTCTCTCTGCGAGTGGGTCTGTGGGTCGCTGCGCGAGTGAGTCTGTGGGTCTCTGCGCGAGTGAGTCTGTGGGTCTCTGCGTGAGTGAGTCTGTGGGTCTCTGCGCGAGTGAGTCTGTGGGTCTCTGTGTGAGTGAGTCTGTGGGTCTCTGCGCGAGTGAGTCTGTGGGTCTCTGTGCGAGTGAGTCTGTGGGTCTCTGTGCGAGTGAGTCTGTGGGTCTCTGTGCGAGTGAGTCTGTGGGTCTCTGTGTGGTGAGTCTGTGGGTCTCTGTGCGGGTAACTCTGTGGGTCTCTGTGCGAGTGACTCTGTGGGTCTCTGTGCGAGTGACTCTGTGGGTCTCTGCGCGAGTGAGTCTGTGGGTCTCTGCGCGAGTGAGTCTGTGGGTCTCTGCGCGAGTGAGTCTGTGGGTCTCTGCGCGAGTGAGTCTGTGGGTCTCTGCGCGAGTGAGTCTGTGGGTCTCTGCGCGAGTGAGTCTGTGGGTCTCTGTGCGAGTGAGTCTGTGGGTCTCTGCGCGAGTGAGTCTGTGGGTCTCTGTGCGAGTGAGTCTGTGGGTCTCTGCGCGAGTGAGTCTGTGGGTCTCTGCGCGAGTGAGTCTGTGGGTCTCTGCGCGAGTGAGTCTGTGGGTCTCTGCGCGAGTGAGTCTGTGGGTCTCTGTGCGAGTGAGTCTGTGGGTCTCTGTGCGAGTGAGTCTGTGGGTCTCTGTGCGAGTGAGTCTGTGGGTCTCTGTGCGAGTGACTCTGTGGGTCTCTGTGCGAGTGACTCTGTGGGTCTCTGTGCGAGTGACTCTGTGGGTCTCTGTGCGAGTGACTCTGTGGGTCTCTGTGCGAGTGAGTCTGTGGGTCTCTGTGCGAGTGAGTCTGTGGGTCTCTGTGCGAGTGAGTCTGTGGGTCTCTGCGCGAGTGACTCTGTGGGTCTCTGCGCGTCTGATTGTGTGGGCATTGATCTGCCGGTAGGGGGTGATAAAACACTACGCTCCGTCTGCTGTACTTCCCAGGGGTGTGTTGAGATTTGAACAACTCTCTCTCCTGGTGGCTTGGCTCTCCAACGCACCGGTGTGCTGTACTAGTGACGAATTGGCATGTCCATGTTACGTGACAACCCTTACTAGGTGGCGGTGGCGGGTTTTAAACGACACGTTTCTATATTTACGTGATCTAACTCAACAACAACCTCTACGGATGATATTGGTCGCGAAAGCCTACAGCGTGATAATTGTTTATTTACCCTTTTATCTGGCAACCAAACTGACACCTTTTTTTTACAAGGAGTCATGTTTGTGAAGTACCGGTAAGTACGCTGGACACCCAGGTTGAGGCACACGTATCTTTATTACAAGTTGTCGGTACAGGACAGCACTAGAGGGGGTAGCGGCCCCCTCACCCGGATAACTGGGGATACACCCAAGCTAATCCTGACCTACTCCCAAGTCCTCCACTAACGGGCTAGGGGAGGCTAACTGGCCCGACACTGGTGAGTCGGGCTACGGTCTCCGGAGTCCCAGGGTACTGACCCTGGTTCACGGAACCACGCCTCTGGCTCGATCCTCCGCAGCCCTGACAAGGGCGGCGTCGAGGGGAGTCCAGGGCTTCTAACTAGGAGATCTTCCTTCTTCCTCCTTCGTTCCCAGACTGAGCCACGAGCTCTCTCTGTCCTCCCCCTTTATACCCCCCGTCAGGATCACAACCCCCCAGGCTGCCTGATGCGGACGTCGCTGCGGGCACCCCCCCCGTGTACTCCCGGAGCTCCGCCCACTGTGTTTATTCCCCGTTGGATCCCATGCACCTACAGCCCTCCCGTAACAACCCTACATTTGCATAGACCACAATACCTGCAGTCATAATGCAAACAGAACATTACTCTGATAATGTTTGCACTGTACTTGAAGTTGATTGGTCCACACCCGAGACAGCTTTCCTTAGAGCCTAGTCTCACATGGTGTTGGACCAGATGACGCCAAAAGGCGCACAACTCAAAGACAATGCACCATCAGAATATGAGAGCTCGGGGTAAGCATTTACACCATTGGAACCTCATTTGCCTGAAGAAAAATATTGGTTTTTTACCCTTCTATCTGAGACTAGGCTCTAAGGAAAGCTGTCTCGGGTGTGGACCAATCAACTTCAAGGACAGTGCACACATTATTAGAGTTATGTTTTTTGTTTGCATTATGACTGCAGGTATTGTGGTCTATGCAAACATGACTCCTTGTAAAAAAAAAAGGTGTCGGTTTTGTTGCCAGATAGAAGGGTAAAAAAACCAATTATCATATTTTTCTACTGGCAAATGAGGTTCCAATGGAGCCTACAGCGTGTTGAACTGATTAGCATCTTGTCGCGTGGATTTTTCTCCTATAGAGGCACTGCGATTCTCGTTTGTGAAGGGGGGGGGGGGAAACGAGAGAGACCTGGAAAACAAATCAAAATAACTTTGTGGGGGGCCAGAGAGAGAGTGACGCGTGAGGTTGATTCTAGAATGTGGAGGGGCGTAAATCGGAGGGACAAAATCCACGCGACCACGGGGAGAGAGAGGGGGGGGGGACATGCAAACTCAAGATGTACATATTCTATGGTTTCGATTTAAAGCTTTCGTGACTGCAGGGATTCATCTTCTTGGTTCTTTCGGTGAAGTCATCACGTAGAAGGGAAATAATAGAATAATAAAAATAAGACGTAATAAAATACAATTCTCACGACGTTTCGGCCACAACGCCCGCTGGCAGGGAGGGCACGGGACAGACCCAGCAGGTGGCATGAGTTGCATTGCTGTGCCAGGCTAGGTGCAGAAGGAGGTCATGGGACAGACCCAGCAGGTGTCATGGGTTGACTGCTGTGCCAGGCTAGGTGCAGGAGGAGGTCGTGGGACAGACCCAGCAGGTGGCATGGGTTGCACTGCTGTGCCAGGCTAGGTGCAGAAGGAGGTCGTGGGACAGACCCAGCAGGTGGCATGGGTTGCACTGCTGTTCCAGGCTAGGTGCAGGAGGAGGAGGTCATGGGACAGACCCAGCAGGTGTCATGGGTTGACTGCTGTGCCAGGCTAGGTGCAGGAGGAGGTCATGGGACAGACCCAGCAGGTGTCATGGGTTGACTGCTGTGCCAGGCTAGGTGCAGGAGGAGGTCGTGGGACAGACCCAGCAGGTGGCATGGGTTGCACTGCTGTGCCAGGCTAGGTGCAGGAAGAGGTGGTCACGGGACAGACCCAGCAGGTGCCATGGGTTGACTGCTGTGCCAGGCTAGGTGCAGGAGGAGGAGGTCACGGGACAGACCCGGCAGGTGCCATGGGTTGTACTGCTATGCCAGGCTAGGTGCAGGAGGAGGTCATGGGACAGACCCAGCAGGTTGCATGGGGTTGCACTGCTGTGCCAGGCTAGGTGCAGGAGGAGGTCACGGGACAGACCCAGCAGGTGGCATGGGTTGTACTGCTGTGCCAGGCTAGGTGCAGGAGGAGGAGGTCACGGGGACAGACCCAGCAGGTGCCATGGGTTGACTGCTGTGCCAGGCTAGGTGCAGGAGGAGGAGGTCACGGGACAGACCCAGCAGGTGCGATGGGTTGTACTGCTGTGCCAGGCTAGGTGCAGGAGGAGGAGGTCATGGGACAGACCCAGCAGGTGGCATGGGTTGTATTGCTGTGCCAGGCTAGGTGCAGGAGGAGGTCACGGGACAGACCCGGCAGGTGCCATGGGTTGTACTGCTATGCCAGGCTAGGTGCAGGAGGAGGTCATGGGACAGACCCAGCAGGTTGCATGGGGTTGCACTGCTGTGCCAGGCTAGGTGCAGGAGGAGGTCATGGGACAGACCCAGCAGGTTGCATGGGGTTGCACTGCTGTGCCAGGCTAGGTGCATGAGCAGGAGGTCACGGGGACAGACCCTGCAGGTGCCATGGGTTGTACTGCTGTGCCAGGCTAGGTGCAGGAGGAGGTCACGGGACAGACCCAGCAGGTGCCATGGGTTGACTGCTGTGCCAGGCTAGGTGCATTAGCAGGAGGTCACGGGGAAAGACCCGGCAGGTGCCTATAGGGTTGACTGACTGAGATCACGACTGGTAGATGGCACAGTAGGGGGCAGGTGGATACAGGTGGTGCAACTCTCGCTGCGTTTTATCCGCCCGGCGCCCCCGCCCCGTTGTTGTGAGCGTCGCTCCTTCCGCCCTCCGTTGTTGTTGGAGGGCCACTGCCTCCCAACTGCCCCAGTGGCAAAGCGTCCTTGACGACCCATCTCCATGACGACACGTGCGTTTGCGCTCCATGACGACACGTGCGTTTGCACACCCCCATCCCCCCTCCCCGCCGCTGCAGCTGTTGACGCGTTGCCATGGCAATGCCCACGCTCTGCCGCGTGACGGGAAGTGGGCCTCCTCTGCCCGTGTCGGCAGCGCCGCTAACGTTTTTGAAGGGGCTCGTGTGTTTTTAAATCCTTTATATTAAGTTCGCTCGCTCGCTTGCTTGCGCGCTTACGACCGTGCAAATCTTTTGGTCGTTTTTTTAACCAACTTCCCGTGATCCAATCGAGCTGACATTTTGCACACAGACTCGTTGTGCGTGACAATTTATTTTCGTGAAAAATTTTTTCCATAACTTTACACTTTTTAGGAAAAAATAAATTATATTTAATTACCAATTGCTTAATGGTGGCAGGCAATCATCTGACCCATAGGTGGCAGCCATCTCAAGCCAGAGGACGAGAGGACTCTAGCCGCCACGCATATAAAGGATTTATAGTGAAAAACTTTGTTTTTACGGGTTAATTTTTTTTGGGTTGGGGAGGGTGGGGCTGGGTTGGGAGGGCTGGGTGAGGGTGGGGCTGGGTGGGGAGGGGGGGGCTGGGTGGGGTGGGGCTGGGTGGGGAGGGGCTGGTTGGGGAGGGTGGGGCTGGGTGAGTTGGAGGGTGGGGGTGGGTGGGGAGGGGCTGGGTGGGGAGGGGCTGGGTGTGGATGGGCTGCTCACCCCGTGGTGCCCTTATAAAACTCAACGTTTAACCTACTCACGCCGGCTTGTGCCCGCCCTCAGTCGGGCATATCTGCGGAATACACCACGCCCTAGCCGTTGACCCTGGCCATTGACCGAGCAACCCAACGTTCCTACCAGCTCCCTCCGCAGGAATGTGTTAAGGGGTTTACAGCTGTAATAGACTCAGCACTGTCACCCATAGACTCAAGTGTAGTGTATAGACTCAACACTGCCACCCATAGACTCAACACTGCCACCCATAGACTCAACACTGCCACCCATAGACTCAGACTCATAGTGTAGTGTATAGACTCAACACTGCCACCCATAGACTCATAGTGTAGTGTATAGACTCAACACTGCCACCCATAGACTCATAGTGTAGTGTGTAGACTCAACACTGCCACCCATAGACTCATAGTGTAGTGTGTAGACTCAACACTGCCACCCATAGACTCATAGTGTAGTGTGTAGACTCAACACTGCCACCCATAGACTCATAGTGTATAGACTCAACACTGCCACCCATAGACTCAACACTGCCACCCATAGACTCAACACTGCCACCCATAGACTCAACACTGCCACCCATAGACTCAACACTGCCACCCATAGACTCATAGTGTAGTGTATAGACTCAGCACTGCCACCCATAGGCTCATAGTGTAGTGTATAGACTCAGCACTGTCACCCATAGACTCATAGTGTAGTGTATAGACTCAGCACTGTCACCCATAGACTCATAGTGTAGTGTATAGACTCAGCACTGCCACCCATAGACTCACAATGTTGTGTATAGTGTATAGACTCAGCACTGTCACCCATAGACTCAAGTGTAGTGTATAGACTCAACACTGCCACCCATAGACGCAACACTGCCACCCATAGACTCATAGTGTAGTGTATAGACTCAGCACTGCCACCCATAGACTCATAGTGTAGTGTATAGACTCAGCACTGCCACCCATAGACTCACAGTGTTGTGTATAGTGTATATACTCAGCACTGTCACCCATAGACTCAAGTGTAGTGTATAGACTCAGCACTGCCACCCATAGACTCATAGTGTAGTGTATAGTGTGTAGACACAGCACTGTCACCCATAGACTCAAGTGTAGTGTATAGACTCAACACTGCCACCCATAGACTCATAGTGTTGTGTATAGTGCATAGACTCAACACTGCCACCCATAGACTCAGCACTGCCACCCATAGTCTCAGTGTAGTGTATTGACTGAGCTACCAGCTCCCTCCGCAGGAATGTCTTTTAAAAGGTTTCCGTTTGATATTTTAACATCTGAACACCGCTGATTGTTGTCAGACAAAATGGGAAAGCCTATTCTAATCTTGGTAAAACAATTTCGATTTAAAGCTTTCGTGACTGCAGGGATTCATCTTCTTGGTTATTATTTCCATTCTACGTGACTTTACCGAAAGAACCAAGAAGTTGGTAAAACAAATTTTAGTCTCTTCTCTTTTTTAATGCGACCGCACGTTTTGTGTTTTTTATTTCTCCGTGGGGCTGTTCGCAGCCGGGGGGTCCCCAGCAAGATGTCGGAACGCAAAGCGGTGATCAAGAATGCCGACATGTCGGAGGAGATGCAGCAGGACGCGGTCGACTGTGCCACGCAGGCCCTCGAGAAGTACAACATCGAGAAGGACATCGCAGCCTACATCAAAAAGGTGCCGCTCGCACGCTCGATCGCACGCTCGCTTGCTCACTCACACGCTCCCTCACACACTCGCTCGCACACTCACTCGCTCCCTCACACGCGCTCTCCCTCACACACTCGCTCGCACGCTCCCTCACACACTCGCTCGCACACACACTCGCTCTCTCACTCACTCACACACTCTCACACGCTCGCTCCCTCGCTCACTTGCTCACTCGCTCACTCACTCACACGCTCTCTCCCTCACTCGCTCACTCACTCACACGCTCGCTCACTCGCACGCTCTCTCACACACACGCACGCTCGCTCACACGCACGCTCGCTCACACACTCGCTCGCTCACACACACGCTCGCTCTCACACGCTCGCTCTCACTCTCTCGCTCCCGTGGGGCTGTGCTCGCTCGTTCACTCGCTCTCTCCGTCTCTTGGTGATCTCTGTGTCTCGCTCCACTAACCCCCGTCCGTCCGTGTCTTTCTCTCTCTCTCTCTGGCGCGTCCGTCCCTCTTTGCGAGCCGCAGGAATTCGACAAGAAGTACAACCCCACCTGGCACTGCATCGTGGGGCGTAACTTTGGCAGCTACGTGACCCACGAGACAAAGCACTTTATCTACTTCTACCTGGGCCAGGTGGCCATCCTCCTCTTCAAGTCCGGCTGAGCTGACCCCCTGCCCCCCCCCTGCCCCCCCCCCACCCTGCCCCCCCTCTCCCCCCCGCCCCCACCTCCCTCTCCCCCCCTGCCCCCCCTTCGCTAAGCCACACACAGCTTTCCTGCCCCCCCCACCACTTGACGCTCACAACTTGGGATGAGGGGCTGTTGGGCCGTGGTGCGGTGGGTGGGTTAGTGGGGGGAGGTGGAGGTTATGATTGTATGTACGGTGGGAGGTACAAAACCACTTCGCCCACCCACCCACCACCTCTCTATCCATCCATCTACAGAGTGACAGGCCAAGGTTTTGTTTTTGTGAGGTGGGGGGGTAGGTGAGTGGGTGGGTGGTAGTGTGTGTGGGGTGGTTATGATTGTACGGTGGGAGTAGGTAGAATTCTCGCCTTCTCGCCCGTCCACCATCTCGCCCCTCCACCATCTCGCCCGTCCACCATCTCACCTGTCCACCATCTCACCCACCCGCCCACCATCTCACCCGCCCACCATCTCACCCGCCCACCATCTCACCCGCCCACCATCTCACCCACCCACCCACCCACCATCTCACCCACCATCTCACCCGCCCACCCACCATCTCGCCCGTCCACCATCTCGCCCGCCCACCATCTCACCCGCCCACCATCTCACCCGCCCACCTCTCTGCGTCCGCCCACAAATCCGAGCGACTCAACCTTTTTTGGGCAGTGAAACTGCGGCGGGGTACATACGCACGCACGCACACGTGTGTGCGATACGTGTGTGTGTGTGTGCGTGCGACACGTGTGTACACGCGGAATGCCTCCAGCAGGTGGTGGTGATTCGGTAGCGCTGGGGTTGACTGGCCGTGTTCCTGCCCTCACCCCTCACCTCACCCCTCACACCTCACCCCTCACCCCTCACCCCTCACCTCACCCCTCACCATGCATTCCACAGCGCAGCAGCAGCGCAAGTAGCGCTCCTACTCTTCCGCCTTTATATTTTTTTGCCGTTTGCGTGAACGTCGTCTTAGCCGCCGTGGTGGTAGTGGTGGTGGTGGCCGTGGTGGCCGTGGTGGTGGTGGCCGTGGTGGTGATGGTCGCGGTGGTGACTGATCGCCGCGCTGTTACGATTGCCACCGACGCTTGCTCTCTATCCCCCCACTCTCCCCCCACTCTCCCCCCCCCTCCACACTCTCTCCCCATTTCCCCCCAGTCTCTTCCCACTCTCTTCCCCCACCCACTGTCTCCCCCCCCCCACTCTCCTGCTCTCTCCCCACCCATGTCTCTCTCCCCACTCTCCCCCCACTCTCCCACTCCTCCGCCCCCCCCTCGACATTCTGCCCATCTTCCTCCACTCTCCCTTCACTCTCCCTTCACTCTCCCTTCACTCTCTCCCCACTCTCCCTTCACTCTCTCCCCACTCTCCCTTCACTCTCCCCCCACTCTCTCTCCCCACCCCCTCCTCTCCCCCCACTCTCTCTCCCCACCCCCTCGTCTCCCCCCACTCTCTCTCCCCACTCTCTCCCCTCCCACTCTCTCCCCTCCCGCTCTCCCCCACTCTCCCACCACCACCACCACCGTCCGTTTATAATTTCGTGAGAAGTTTGTCATTTCTCGCTGCCCCCCGTCCACCCACCCGCCCTCCCTCTCTCCGTTCTCATTTCGCGACGACAAAACGGTCCGCTCCATCTCCCGCACGCCAGCGACGCGCACGTACTTGCTACCGTACGCACGTACGCCAACAGCGCGCACGTACTTGCGTACGCACGTACGCCAATAGCGGCACGTACTTGCTACCGTACGCAAATCGTGCGTGCGAGTTTCTTTTTGTTGCGATTTTTCAAACGCGTGGCGGCATTGTTATTGTTTACTTACATTCGTGTTGACGACGGTTAATTATCACCGTGGTGAGGAGAGAGGGGGTGGTGGGGGAGGTGGGTTGTTGTTGTTGTTGTGTTTGTCAGCGAGTTAATGATTTCTCTCTCTCTTTGTGCGTTTTTTTTTTAAGTTCGTGAAGGAAATTTCGATTTATTTTCCGCGTGAACGTCGATCGCGCGGTGCGGCGAGCACCCCCCCCCCTGCCCCCCTCCCCCCCGTCTACACCACCTCTATTTATTTTTGTGTACTTTCTACTCGTAAGGATTTAAACAGAATGATATTGAATCCATATTTTGGTATTTTTCTCTCGCTCCGTTCGCTTCCCCTCCCCCCCTCCCCCTTCCTCTCTCTCTCTCTTTCTCGTGTCCACCACTCGGTCTGGGTTGAGTCTCGCCGCTTATCGAAATAAAAAAAGGAATGACATCGCGCATGAGTGTACCTGTGTGTGTGTGTACGTACCTGTGTGTGTGTGTGCGCGTACCTGTGTGTGCGTATACCTGTGTGTGCGCGTACCTGTGTGTACCTGTGTGTGTGTGTGTAGCGGTTAGCGCGCTGCACTAAGAACCCAGCGTCCAGAGTTCGATTCCCGCTCACGGCCAACACCAGTGACAATTATCCGAACCGATCCCGGGCCTCCCCGAGGTCGACTCAGCCTCTAATGAGTACCTGGTGTAGCGGTGTGGTGTGTAGTAAACATCGCCACTGGGGAGACAAAGGCGGCCGGGCGTGGTGTTGGCCACCCACCCCCTCGTGTGCTGTGCCGGCCTTCATAGGTGCTCGCTAACAGCACTTGCCCCAAC
Organism: Lampetra fluviatilis; assembly: GCF_964198595.1. Classification (NCBI taxonomy): domain Eukaryota; kingdom Metazoa; phylum Chordata; class Hyperoartia; order Petromyzontiformes; family Petromyzontidae; genus Lampetra; species Lampetra fluviatilis. Next base: position 2,348,874 of record NC_136353.1, read on the forward strand.
AGTTTGTTAATGCTATACGGGGGATCTTTGTCTTAGTGTGTGTGGAAGCTACCTGGTCTGTCGCTCCGCACGAAGCTTCAGGTCTTCTCGGCCACAGTCATACTACAAAGCCTCCATCACAAGCGAGAAACACAAACACAGACTTATTATCATTTTGGCTGCCCGTATTGTAACGGCCGTAACGCCGTATGGACCTGAAAATTCAATTTCTCCTGTACTTGAACACGGGGTAAGCTGTACGGGCTGACACGGTATGGTCTATGGGTGGCAGTGCTGTGTCTATACACTATACACTACACTGTGAGTCTATGGGTGGCAGTGCTGTGTCTATACACTATACACTACACTGTGAGTCTATGGGTGGCAGTGCTGAGTCTATACACTCCTATACACTACACTGAGTCTATGGGTGGCAGTGCTGAGTCTATACACTATACACTACACTGAGTCTATGGGTGGCAGTGCTGAGTCTATACACTCCTATACACTACACTGAGTCTATGGGTGGCAGTGCTGAGTCTATACACTATACACTACACTGAGTCTATGGGTGGCAGTGCTGAGTCTATACACTATACACTACATGACTACACTATGGGTAGCATTGCTGAGTCTATACACTACACTTGAGTCTATGGGTGGCAGTGCTGAGTCTATTACAGCTGTCAACCCCTATAAACACATTCCTGCGGAGGGAGCTGGTAGGAACGTTGGGTTGCTCGGTCAATGGCCAGGGTCAACGGCCACGGCGTGGTGTATTCCACAGATATGGCCGACTGAGAGGGCGGGCACAAGCCGGCGTGAGTAGGTTAAACGTTGAGTTTTATAAGGGCACCACGGGGTGAGCAGCCCATCCACACCCACCCAGCCCCTCCCCACCTAGCCCCACCCTCCCCACCCAGCCCCACCCTCCCCACCCAGCCCCACCCTCCCCTCCTCACCCTGCCCCCCTCCTCACCCTGCCCCACCCCACCCATTTTTTGATGCACGACGGACGGACACAATAATCCCCTGTGAGCTGGTGGAACCAGGAGGTTCCTACCAGTATCCGCGCCCTTATTACAAACCAATCCAGACACTTAGAGGCCGTCCATAAATGACGTCACGCACCTAGTGGGGGGGTCAGACATTTGTGAGGAGGAGGTTTGAGAAATGTGACGTCACATAAAAATGTGCAACTTTAAATAAATAGACAATACGTCACGTAGGTAAAATAATGAAATTAAAATTAATAAAAATAAAATAATATTTGAAATTAAAATTAATAAAAATAAAATAATATTATTTGAAGTTAAAAATAATAATATTATTTGAAATTAAAATTAATAAAAATAATATTATTTGAAATTAAAATTAATAAAAATAAAATATTATTATTTGAAATTAAAATTAATAAAAATAATATTATTATTTGAAATTAAAATTAATAAAAATAAAATAATTTTCTTTTATTTTTAATTTTAATTTCAAATGATATTATTTTTATTAATTTTAATTTCAAATAATAATATTATTTTTAACTTCAAATAATATTATTTTATTTTTATTAATTTTAATTTCAAATAGTATGAATCCTTGCAGTCACGAAAGCTTCAAATCTAGAAATAGACAACGCGTTCTACTTAATTAAATAGACTTCTTAATAAAAGTTTTCTCTTACAACATCAGAGTGCAGCGCCACATTAAATACGCACTACAATGACAACAGTAGTTTAAAGCGATTTGAAGCGTGTTTTATTTTTCTCTTCTTGGTTTTTTCGGTAAAGTCGCGTAGTTGTGGTGTTTCATTCAGACGCTGTCTTCCCGACAGACCTGTTCTTCACCTGAGGACGGCCGCTTGCATTGTGGCCGAAACGTCGTGAGAATTATTTTATTATGTTTTATTTTTATTATTTTATTACTTCCCTTCTACGTGACTTTACCAAAAGAACCGAGAAGATGAATCCCTGCAGTCACGAAAGAAGCTTTAAATCGAAATTTATGTTTTATTTTCTAAATAAAATATGGTTTTGGGGGGGGGGGCAGAGCTTTGTGACGTCATATTTGAGGGGGGGGGTCAAAAATCGCGTGACGTCATTTATGGACGGCCCCTTATTGGTCACCCGCTTGCCCCTTATACATCTCAACGGGTTGACGGGTTTGTACCCGCAGCACTTGCCCCTACGGTCCGTGAAGGCTACACGGGGGATCTTTGCCTGCAGCGGGTGCAAATTCAACGCAGCGGTCGAGTGAGATGACGTCACACGCCACGCGGCTGTCCTCGCTGTGCCTGTGACGTCATACAAACACCACCCTCCCCCCTCAGATAACCCGGTCACGTGCTTCACCACGCGGCCGTCACCATCGTGGCGTGACGTCATCCATAAATGGAGCGGCCGTTGGTGTGTGATGTCACGCTCCCCTCGAGTCGACACTGGAAGCTAGTGTGACGTCACTTGTCATTCGCGCCGGCAACTCGTGACGTCACGGACCACCCCACCCCCCTGAGTCATTGCTATTGGTGGAGACATCTGATGACGTCACTTCACATAAGCACCCTCCATATGAGGAGCGGCGATCCCTGACGTCACAACCAGCTGCCCGAAATAAAATTAGTTAATGACGTCACGTGATTTATTATTCGCATCTCCATATAAGGAGCGAGGACTCGTGACGTCACGCCCCCTTCATTCTAGACGATAGGTAAAGCTAGTGACGTAATTTCTCATTCGCATCTCCATATAAGGAGCGAGGACTCGTGACGTCACGCCCCCTTCATTCAAGACGAGAGGTAAAGCTAGTGACGTCATTTCTCATTCGCATCTCCATATAAGAAGCGAGGACTCGTGACGTGGCGATCCGTGACGTCACTCGACACGATCGCCTCCATATTGAAGAGGTTCGGCGGTACGTGACGTCACGCGGGTACCCCCCCCCCCATACGAGGAATTACGATCCGTGACGTCACGCACTCGACGTTGGTGACGTCACTCGACACGAGCGCCTCCATTTGAGTCGCGGCGATACGTGACGTCACGCGCCCCCCCCATATGAAGAGCACCGTTGTGTGACGTGTTTGAGTGGCGAGACGTGACGTCATTTGATACACGCTCCCCTCTATATAAGGAGTGGCGATACGTGACGTCACGCCCCCATATAAGGAGCGGCTGTACGTGACGTCACGCGGTCCCCCTCCCCCCTATATGAGTGGCGGCGATACCTGACGTCACGCACCCCTCCCCCCATATAAGGAGCGGCGTTACGTGACGTCACGCCTTCCCATATAAAGAGCGGCTGTACTTGACGTCACGCGGTCCCCCTCCCCCCCTACATAAGGAGTGGCGGCGTTACGTGACGTCGCGTCCCCCCCATATAAGGAGCGGCTGTACGTGACGTCACGCAGTCCCCCCCTCCCCCCCATATAAGGAGCGGCTGTACGTGACGTCACGCGGTCCCCCCCTCCCCCCCCATATAAGGAGCGGCTGTACGTGACGTCACGCGGTCCCCCCCTCCCCCCTATATAAGGAGGAGGGGCCCCGGCGGTGTCAGGTGACACCCCCCCCCAACCGTCGCCCCGCCCCTCACTTCCTTACCGGCGTCACGTGACCCCAGCCATGGTGCTCATCAAAGAATTGTGAGTTCCGCGTTGTGCCTAAAAGTTCCAATTTTAATATTCTTATTTAAACTAAAAAAGTTTTAACAGCGTAACAATCGTCGTTATCGTCGTTGTTGTTGTTGTTTCTACAAATTATAATTAGTTTGTTTTATTTCCGATCTCTTTAACAAAAAAATAGCTTTTTTCCTTTTACCGAGAAAAATTCCCACCCATCCTCCCCCCCCCCTCATCGAGGCTCCCTCGCTCTGCCGGTGTCGAGGTGTCTCGTGCCCGCGGGCGAATCTATCCGAGGGTCGGTGTCTCGCCCTAGGCCTCTCGGTCTCCCGTCTCGGGGAGACCGCGTTGCGATGAGATTTGGAAGTAATTGTAATTCATCACTATACGGATGCAGCCATCATCATCATCATCGTTAGCCAGGGTCTATCCACTGCTCGATAGAGGCTTCCCCCACCATAGCCTCCACCAAAGACATCTAGCAGTGCTGTAGGGGCAAGTGCTGTTAGTAGCAGCAGCACCTATAGACACAAAGCTCCTCCAGGTAGCCTCTAGCAGTGCTGTAGGGGCAAGTGCTGTCAGTAGCAGCAGCAGCGCCTAAAGACACAAAGACAAAGCTCCCCCAGGTAGCCTCTAGCAGTGCTGTAGGGGCAAGTGCTGTCAGTAGCAGCAGCAGCACCTATAGACACAAAGACAAAGCTCCTCCAGGTAGCCTCTAGCAGTGCTGTAAGGGCAAGTGCTGTCAGTAGCAGCAGCAGCGCCTAAAGACACAAAGACAAAGCTCCCCCAGGTAGCCTCTAGCAGTGCTGTAGGGGCAAGTGCTGTTAGTAGCAGCAGCAGCGCCTATAGACACAAAGCTCCCCCAGGTAGCCTCTAGCAGGGCTGTAGGGGCAAGTGCTGTTAGTAGCAGCGCCTATAGACACAAAGCTCCCCCAGGTAGCCTCTAGCAGTGCTGTGTCGGGGCAAGTGCTGTCAGTAGCAGCAGCACCTATAGACACAAAGCTCCCCCAGGTAGCCTCTAGCAGGGCTGTAGGGGCAAGTGCTGTTAGTAGCAGCAGCAGCACCTATAGACACAAAGCTCCCCCAGGTAGCCTCTAGCAGTGCTGTGTAGGGGCAAGTGCTGTTAGTAGCAGCAGCAGCGCCTATAGACACAAAGACAAAGCTCCCCCAGGTAGCCTCTAGCAGGGCTGTAGGGGCAAGTGCTGTTAGTATCAGCAGCACCCAAAGACACAAAGACAAAGCTCCCCCAGGTAGCCTCTAGCAGTGCTGTAGGGGCAAGTGCTGTCAGTAGTAGCAGCAGCACCTATAGACACAAAGACAAAGCTCCCCCAGGTAGCCTCTAGCAGTGCTGTAGGGGCAAGTGCTGTCAGTAGCAGCAGCAGCACCTATAGACACAAAGCTCCCCCAGGTAGCCTCTAGCAGTGCTCTAGGGGCAAGTGCTGTCAGCAGTAGCAGCAGCGCCTATAGACACAAAGCTCCCCCAGGTAGCCTCTAGCAGTGCTCTAGGGGCAAGTGCTGTCAGCAGTAGCAGCAGCGCCTATAGACACAACGCTCCTCCAGGTAGCCTCTAGCAGTGCTCTAGGGGCAAGTGCCGTCAGCAGCAGCAGCGTCTCTGTGGCCACGCACAGAGGGGGTGGGTGGCCAGCACCACTCACACTCGCCCGGCCGCCTTTGTCTTCCCTGAAGTGTCACACACACACCCGTCCATTCACCCACACACTCATTCACCCACACACTCATTCACTCACCCACACACCCACTAACCCATCCATCCATTCACCCACACACTCATTCACTCACCCACCCATTCACTCACCCACCCATTCACTCACCCACCCATTCACTCACCCACCCATTCACTCACCCACACACCCATTCACTCACCCACACACCCACTAACCCACCCATCCATTCACCCACACACTCATTCACTCACACACTCATTCACTCACTCACCCATTCACTCACCCACACACCCACTAAACCACCCACCCATCCATTCACCCACACACTCATCCACCCATTCACTCACCCACACACCCACTAACCCACCCACCCATCCATTCACCCACACACTCATTCACTCACCCACCCATTCACTCACCCACACACTCATTCACTCACCCACACACCCACTAACCCACCCACCCATCCATTCACCCACACACTCATTCACTCACCCACCCATTCACTCACCCACCCATTCACTCACCCACCCACCCATTCACTCACCCACACACCCACTAACCCACCCACCCATCCATTCACCCACACACTCATTCACTCACCCACCCATTCATTCACTCACCCACCCATTCACTAACCCACCCACCCATTCACTAACCCACCCACCCATTCACTCACTCACCCACCCATTCACTCCTCCCCACCCACCCACCAACCCACCCACCAACCCACCCACCAACCCATTCACTCACCCACCCATTCACTCACCCACCCACTCACCCACCCACCCATTTACCCACCCATTCACTCACCCACTCACCCACCCACTCACCCACCCACCAACCCATTCACTCACCCACCCACCCATTCACTCACCCACACACCCACTAACCCACCCACCCATCCATTCACCCACACACTCATTCACTCACCCACCCATTCACTCACTCACCCACCCATTCACTAACCCACCCACCCATTCACTAACCCACCCACCCATTCACTCCTCCCCACCCACCAACCCACCCACCAACCCACCCACCAACCCATTCACTCACCCACTCACTCACCCACCCATTCACTCACCCACCCACTCACCCACCCACCCATTCACCCACCCAATCACTCACCCACTCACCCACCCACCAACCCATTCACTCACCCACCAACCCATTCACTCACCCATTCACCCACCCACCCACTCACTCAATCACCCACCCACCCATTCACTCACCCACTCGCTCATTCACTCACCACAGGTAGCCTCTAACAGTGCTGTAGGGGCAAGTGCTGTCAGTAGCAGCAGCAGCGTCTATGAAGGCTGCTGCCACTGTGGCCACACACAGAGGGGGTGGGTGGGTGGCCAGCAACACTCACACTCGCCCGGCCGCCTTTGTCTCCCGCCCAAATTGTGTTGGTGGTGGTAAATTGCTGTGTCAGGTTCACTTTCCCCTATAGCCTGTTAGAGGCTACCTGGGGGAGCTTTCTCTTGTGAGTGGGTGAGTGAATGAGTGAGTGTGTGAGTGAATTATTCGGTGTGTGAGCGAGTCGGTGTGTGAGTGAATGTGTGAGTGAATGAGTCAGTGTGTGAGTGAATGAGTGTGTGAGTGAATGAGTGTGTGAGTGAATGAATGAATGAGTGTGTGAGTGAATGAGTGAATGTGTGAGTAAATGAGTCGGTGAGTTTGTGAGTGAATGAAAGTCAGTGAGTGTGTGAGTGAATGAAAGTCAGTGAGTGTGTGAGTGAATGAGTCGGCGTGTGAGTGAAGGAATCAGTGTGTGAGTGGATGAGTGAGTGTGTGAGTGGATGAGTGAGTGTGTGAGTGAATGAGTGAGTGTGAGTGAATGAGTCGGTGTGTGAGTTAATGGAAGTCAGTGAGTGTGTGAGTGAATGAGTCGGTGAGTGAGTCGGTGTGTGAGTGAATGAGTCTGTGTGTGAGTGAATGAAAGTCAGTGAGTGTGAGTGAATTAGTTGGTGTGTGAGTGAATGAAAGTCAGTGAGTGTGTGAGTGAATGATGATCCGTGCAGACGCTGCTGCTACTACTAGCTACGAACAGCACTTGCCCCTACATCACTGCTAGAGGCTACCTGGGGGACCTTTGTCTCTGTGTGTGTACAGACGCTGCTGCTGCTGCTGCTTGCTACTGACAGCACTTGCCCCTACATCACTGCTAGAGGCTACCTGGGGGACCTTTGTCTCTGTGTGTGTACAGACGCTGCTGCTGCTGCTTGCTACTGACAGCACTTGCCCCTACATCACTGCTAGAGGCTACCTGGGGGACCTTTGTCTCTGTGTGTGTACAGACGCTGCTGCTGCTGCTTGCTACTGACAGCACTTGCCCCTACATCACTGCTAGAGGCTACCTGGGGGACCTTTGTCTCTGTGTGTGTACAGACGCTGCTACTGCTTGCTACTGACAGCACTTGCCCCATTGAGTGTCAAGGGGCTATCCTAGCGAGCGGGGGGAGCTTTGTCTCTATCTGCGGTGACTAATTGAGTTGGTGTGGTGTTGTTTGTGTTGTTTGTGTCTTACAGCCGCGTACTGCTGCCAATTTCTGTGGAAGAGGTAAGATGGGTGGGTGGGGTGAGTGGGGTGGGTGGGGTGAGTGGGTGGTGGGGTGAGTGGGGTGGGTGGGGTGGATGGGTGGGTGGTGGGGTGGGTGGTGGGGTGAGTGGGTGGTGGGGTGAGTGGGTGGGTGGGGTGAGTGGGTGGGTGGGGTGAGTGGGGTGGGTGGGGTGGGTGGGGTGGATGGGTGGTGGGGTGAGTGGTGGGTGAGTGGGTGGGTGGTGGGGTGAGTGGGTGGGTGGTGGGGTGAGTGGGTGGTGGGGTGAATGGGTGGTGGGGTGAGTGGGTGGTGGGGTGAGTGGGTGGTTGGGTGAGTGGGTGAGTAGGTGGGAGAGTTGGTGGTGGGGTGAGTGGGTGGTGGGGTGAGTGGGTGGTGTGGTGAGTAAATCGTGGGGTGAGTGGGTGGTGGGGTGGGGTGGGTGGGTGGTGGGGTGAGTGGTGGGGTGAGTGGGGGGGTGAGTGGGGGGGTGAGTGGGTGGGGGGGTGAGTGGGTGGGGGGGTGAGTGGGTGGTGGGGTGAGTGGGTGGTGGGGTGAGTGGGTGGTGGGGTGAGTGGGTGGTGGGGTGAGTGGGTGGTGGGGTGAGTGGGGTAAGTGGGTGGTGGGGTGGGTGGTGGAGTGGGTGGGTGGTGGGGTGAGTGGGTGGTGGGGTGAGTGGGTGGTGGGGTGGGTGAGTGGGTGGGTGGGTGGGTGAGTGGGTGGGTGGGTGAGTGGGTGGGTGGGGGAGTGGGTGGTGAGGTGAGTGGGTGGTGGGGTGAGTGGGTGGTGGGGTGAGTGAATCGTGGGGTGAGTGGGTGGTGGGGTGAGTGAGTGGGTGGGTGGGTGAGTGGGTGGGTGGGTGAGTGGTGGGGTGAGTGGGTGAGTGGGTGAGTGGGTGGGTGGGTGAGTGGTGGGGTGAGTGAGTGGTGGGGTGGGTGGTGGGGTGAGTGGGGGGGTGAGTGGGGGGGTGAGTGGGGGGGTGAGTGGGGGGGTGAGTGGGGGGTGAGTGGGGGGGTGAGTGGGGGGGTGAGTGAGTGGGGGGGTGAGTGGGTGGGGGGGTGAGTGGGTGGTGGGGTGAGTGGGTGGTGGGGTGAGTGGGTGGTGGGGTGAGTGGGTGGTGGGGTGAGTGGGTGGTGGGGTGAGTGGGTGGTGGGGTGAGTGGGTGGTGGGGTGAGTGGGTGGTGGGGTGAGTGGGTGGTGGGGTGAGTGGGTGGTGGGGTGAGTGGGTGGTGGGGTGAGTGGATTGTGGGGTGAGTGGATTGTGGGGTGAGTGGATTGTGGGGTGAGTGGATTGTGGGGTGAGTGGATTGTGGGGTGAGTGGATTGTGGGGTGAGTGGATTGTGGGGTGAGTGGATTGTGGGGTGAGTGGATTGTGGGGTGAGTGGATTGTGGGGTGAGTGGATTGTGGGGTGAGTGGATGAGTGGACGAGTGGGTGGGTGAGTGGGTGGGTGAGTGTGTGAATGGGTGAGTGGGTGAGGCAGAGTGCATGGATGTGTCAGTGCTGGGTGTGTCAGTACAGTGCTAGGTGTGTCAGTACAGTGCTAGGTGTGTGAGTACAGTGCAGGGTATGATTGTGCCCATCTGTGCAGAGCCTGGGGGCTGGAGTCCAGCCCAGCTGGGCTCCACCCCTCCACTCACACAGACAAATGTGCCCTAGGTAGCCTGTAGCAGGCTGTAGGGGCAAGTGCTGTTAGTAGTGGCACACGAGGTTTACTACACCGCAAAGAGGAAACTGATTTGAGGCTGAATCGACCTAGGAGAGGCCCTGGACCAGTTCAGATAATTGCCACATAGCTCACCCACCCACTTACTATCCACCCACTCAACCACTCACCCAGCCACTCACTCAACCACTCACTCAGCCACTCACTCAACCACTCACTCAGCCACTCACACAGAGAGACCCACAGAGAGACCCACAGAGAGACCCACAGAGAGACCCACAGAGAGACCCACAGAGAGACCCACAGAGAGACCCACACAGAGACCCACACAGAGACCGACACAGAGACCGACACAGAGACCCACACAGAGACCCACACAGAGACCCACACAGAGACCCACACAGAGACCCACACAGAGACCCACACAGAGACCCACACAGAGACCCACACAGAGACCCACACAGAGACCCACACAGAGACCCACACAGAGACCCACACAGAGACCCACACAGAGACCCACACAGAGACCCACACAGAGACCCACACAGAGACCCACACAGAGACCCACACAGAGACCCACACAGAGACCCACACAGAGACCCACACAGAGACCCACACAGAGACCCACACAGAGACCCACACAGAGACCCACACAGAGACCCACACAGAGACCCACACAGAGACCCACACAGAGACCCACACAGAGACCCACACAGAGACCCACACAGAGACCCACACAGAGACCCACACAGAGACCCACACAGAGACCCACACAGAGACCCACACAGAGACCCACACAGAGACCCACACAGAGACCCACACAGAGACCCACACAGAGACCCACACAGAGACCCACACAGAGACCCACACAGAGACCCACACAGAGACCCACACAGAGACCCACACAGAGACCCACACAGAGACCCACACAGAGACCCACACAGAGACCCACACAGAGACCCACACAGAGACCCACACAGAGACCCACACAGAGACCCACACAGAGACCCACACAGAGACCCACACAGAGACCCACACAGAGACCCACACAGAGACCCACACAGAGACCCACACAGAGACCCACACAGAGACCCACACAGAGACCCACACAGAGACCCACACAGAGACCCACACAGAGACCCACACGGAGACCCACACGGAGACCCACACGGAGACCCACACGGAGACCCACACGGAGACCCACACGGAGACCCACACGGAGACCCACACGGAGACCCACACGGAGACCCACACGGAGACCCACACGGAGACCCACACGGAGACCCACACGGAGACCCACACGGAGACCCACACGGAGACCCACACGGAGACCCACACGGAGACCCACACGGAGACCCACACGGAGACCCACACGGAGACCCACACGGAGACCCACACGGAGACCCACACGGAGACCCACACGGAGACCCACACGGAGACCCACACGGAGACCCACACGGAGACCCACACGGAGACCCACACAGAGACCCACGGGGAGAGAGACGCAGACTCCAACATCTACAGCAGCAGCAGCAGGCGTCGTCAGGGTCTGGGATCGAACCCACGACCTCCTGCGTACCAGGCGAGGTAGTCAACATCTCCCGTCAGGGTCTGGGATCGAACCCACGACCTCCTGCGTACCGGGCGAGGTAGTCAACATCTCCCGTCAGGGTCTGGGATCGAACCCACGACCTCCTGCGTACCAGGCGAGGTAGTCAACATCTCCCGTCAGGGTCTGGGATCGAACCCACGACCTCCTGCGTACCAGGCGAGGTAGTCAACATCTCCCGTCAGGGTCTGGGATCGAACCCACGACCTCCTGCGTACCGGGCGAGGTAGTCAACATCTCCCGTCAGGGTCTGGGATCGAACCCTCGACCTCCTGCGTACCAGGCGAGGTAGTCAACATCTCCCGTCAGGGTCTGGGATCGAACCCACGACCTCCTGCGTACCAGGCGAGGTAGTCAACATCTCCCTGGTCACGTGTCCACACCCCACGTGACTGGTTCCGTGACTGCTGATGAGCCGTGCACGAGGCGAAGCCACGTGACCCCAAAGTGCGTGTCACGTGAGACGAGCCGCCTGAAGTTATCGATTTACTACGTCAGACAAAGACAAAGATCCCCCGTATAGCCTTAACAGAACGTAGGGGGCAAGTGCTGTTAGCGAGCGGGGCCTATGAAGGTCGGCACGGCACACGAGGGGGTGGGTGGCCAGCACCACCACGCCCGGCCGCCTTTGTCTCCCCAGTGGCGATGTTTACTACACCGCTACACCAGGTAACTCATTTGAGGCTGAGTCGACCTAGGGGAGGCCCGGGTCGGTTCAGATAATCGCTGTCACTGGTGGTGTTGGCCGTGAGCGGGAATCGAACTCGGGTCGCCGGGTTCGTAGCGCGGCGTAGCGCTATCCGCTACACCACACACACACTCACATCGACACACACATAGACACACACAGACACACACAGACAGACACTCACAGACACTGACACACACGGACACACTCACACACTCACAGACACACACACTCACACAGACACACGCACACACACAGACACACACACTCACACAGACACACGCACACACACTCACACAGACACACGCACACACACTCACACAGACACACACTCACACAGACACACACTCACACAGACACACACTCACACAGACACACACTCACACAGACACACACACACAGACACACACACAGACACACACTCACACAGACACACACGCTCACACAGACACACACACAGACACACACACACTCACACAGACACACACACACACAGACACACACACTGACACACACAACACAGAGGCAAAGGTCCTCCGTGTAGCCTGCAAGAGGTTACTGGGGCAAGTGCTGTTAGTAGCAGCAGCACAGGCAAAGGTCCCCCAGGTAGCCTCTAACAGACACGTTGGGGCAAGTGCTGTCAGTAGCGAGTAGCATCAGTGCCTAAACACAGACAAAGGTCCCCCAGGTAGCCTCTAACAGACACGTTGGGGCAAGTGCTGTCAGGAGAGAGTAGAAATAGCATCAGTGCCTAAACACAGACAAAGGTCCCCCAGGTAGCCTCTAACAGACACGTTGGGGCAAGTGCTGTCAGGAGCGAGTAGAAATAGCATCAGTGCCTACACACACAGACAAAGGTCCCCCAGGTAGCCTCTAACAGGCAAGTTGGGGCAAGTGCTGTCAGGAGAGAGTAGCAGCAGCAGTGCCTGTGGTTGCCCGGCCGCCTTTGTCTCCCCGGGGGTTGTTCAATCGCCCACTTAGCCAGTTACCCACTTAGTCACTCGCCCACTCGCTCACTCACCCACTCACTCACCCACATGCTCACTCACTTAGTCACTCACCCACTTAGCCAGTTACCCACTTAGTCACTCGCCCACTCGCTCACTCACCCACATGCTCACCCACTTAGCCACTCGCCTATTCGCTCACCCATTCGCTCACCCACTCACTCACTCACCTACTCACTCGCCCACACGCTCACCCACACACTCACCCACTTAGCCACTCATCCATTCGCTCACCCACTCACTCACCCACTCACTCTCCCACCCACATGCTCACTCACTTAGCCACTCATCCATTCGCTCACCCATTCGCCCACACACTCGCCCACTCACCCACACACTCACCCACACACTCGCCCACTTGCTCACTCATCCACACACTCACCCACTCACTCACCCACTCACCCACACACTCACTTACACACTCGCTCACTCACCCACTCACTCACTCGCCCACACACTCGCTCACTCACCCACACACTCACCCACACACTCGCTCACTCACCCACACACTCACCCACACACTCGCCCACTCACTCGCCCACACGCTCGCTCACTCACCCACTCACTCACCCACACACTCGCCCATTCACTCGCCCACTTGCTCACTCACCCACACACTCACCCACACACTCGCCCATTCACTCGCCCACTTGCTCACTCACCCACACACCCACACACTCGCCCACACACTCGCCCACACACTCACCCATACACTCGCCTACACACTCGCCCACTCGCCCACTCACTCGCCCACTCGCCCACTCACTCACCCGCACACTCGCCCACTTGCTCACTCACCTACACACTCACCCACACACTCGCTCACCCACACACTCACCCACACACTCGCCCACACACTCGCCCACTCGCCCACTCACCCACTCACTCACCCACTTGCTCACTCACCCACTCACTCACCCACACACTCGCTCACTCACCCACACACTCGCCCACTTGCTCACTCACCCACACACTCGACCACTCGCATGCTCACCCAACTACTTAGATGAAGAACTCGTTTGTATTTTACCGTGATGATTATGATGAGAGACACGCAAATTTACAGCAGGTGTCAGGGTCTGGGTCGAACCCACGACTTCCTGTATATCAGGCGAGGGCGTTAACATCTCCTAGCCACCGTGGCGCCTATAATTACTCACCCTGCCCTTTGGCTGCTGTGTGAGTTCACGTTCAGTACAGACCCCACGTCAAACCGGTCCTGTCACTCACCCCACCACTCTCTCGCTCACTCTCTCGCTCGCTCACTCACCCACTCATCCACCCACCCACTCACCCACCCACTCACCCACCCACTCACTCACCCACTCATCCACCCAACCATCCATCCAACCACTCACTCACCCACTCACTCACCCACTCACTCACCCACTCACCCACCCACCCACCCACCCACTCACTCACTCACTCTCTCGCTCACTCACCCACTCATCCACCCACTCACCCACTCTCTCGCTCACTCTCTCGCTCACTCACCCACCCACTCACCCACCCACTCATCCACCCACTCACTCACTCACCCACTCACCCACTCACTCACCCACTCACTCACCCACTCACTCACCCACTCACTCACCCACCCACTCACTCACCCACTCACCCACTCACTCACCCACCCACCCACTCACTCACTCACTCTCTCGCTCACTCACCCACTAATCCACCCACTCACCCACTCTCTCGCTCACTCACCCACTCACTCGGCCACCCCCTCCCTCTCTCTCTCCCTCCCTCCCCCGAATGAATGAATGGGTGAGTGAGCGAACGAGAGTACGAATGGGTGACTGATTGAGCGAGTGAGTGGGTAAGTGAGCGAGTGAATGCATGGGTGAGTGAGCGAGCGAGTGGGTGAGTGGGCAAGCGAGTGAGTGAGTGAGTGGGTGAGTGGGCAAGCGAGTGGGTGAGTGGGTGAGTGGGCAAGCGAGTGAGTGAGTGGATGAGTGAGTGAGCGAGCCAGAGAACGAGTTGGTGAGTGAGCGAGCGGGCGAGTGAGTGGGCGAGTGAGTGGGCGAGTGAGTGGGCGAGTGAGTGGGCGAGTGAGTGGGCGAGTGAGTGGGCGAGTGAGTGAGCGGGTGAGTGAGTGAGCGGGTGAGTGAGTGAGCGGGTGAGTGAGTGAGCGGGTGAGTGAGTGAGCGGGTGAGTGAGTGAGCGGGTGAGTGAGTGAGCGGGTGAGTGAGTGAGCGGGTGAGTGAGTGAGCGGGTGAGTGAGTGAGCGGGTGAGTGAGTGAGCGGGTGAGTGAGTGAGCGGGTGAGCGAGCGTGTGAGTGAGTGAGCGAGCCAGAGAACGAGTTGATGAGTTAGTGAGCGGGCGAGTTGGTGAGCGAGTGGGTGAGTGAGTGAGTGAGTGAGTGAGCGAGTGGGTGAGTTAGTGAGCGAGTGAATGCATGGGTGAGTGAGCGAGCGAGTGGGTGAGTGGGCAACCGAGTGAGTGAGTGGGTGAGTGGGCAAGCGAGTGAGTGAGTGGATGAGTGAGTGGATGAGTGAGTGAGCGAGCCAGAGAACGAGTTGGTGAGTGGGCGAGTGAGTGGGCGGGCGAGTGGGCGGGCGAGTGGGCGGGCGAGTGGGCGAGCGAGTGGGTGAGTGAGCGAGCCAGAGAACAAGTTGATGAGTGAGTGAGCGGGCGAGTTGGTGAGCGAGTGAGTGAGTGAGCGAGTGGGTGAGTGAGTGAGCGAGCCAGAGAACGAGTGAGTGAGTGAGCGGGCGGGCGAGTGGGTGAGCGAGCGGGTGGGTGAGCGAGTGGGTGAGCGAGTTGGTGAGTGAGTTGGTGAGTGAGCGTCTCACCCACCTACCCAGCCCTGCAACTCTCCCACCCGCCACACGCCGCTCACGCCCCGTACAGGAATCCAACCTTGGCCCCTACACCCCACGGTGTCTCACAGCCGTACGTGGTCAGGGCAGATGTGGTGGTGAGCGAGTGGGTGGGTGAGTGGGTGAGCGAGTGGGTGAGCGAGTGGGTGGGCGAGTGAGTGGGTGAGTGGGTGGGTGAATGGGTGAGCGAGTGGGTGGGCGAGTGAGTGAGAGGGTGAGTGGGTGGGCGAGTGGGTGAGCGAGTGAATGGGTGAGTGAACTGGTGAGTGAATGGGTGAGTGAATGGTTGAGTGGGTGGATGAATGGGTGAGTGCACAGGTGAGTGATTGGGTGAGTGAACGGGTGAGTGGATGAATGGGTGAGTGGGTGGATGAACGGGTGAGTGAACGGGTGAGTGAGTGGGTGAGTGCGTGGGTGAGTGCGTGGGTGAGTGCGTGGGTGAGTGCGTGGGTGAGTGCGTGGGTGAGTGCGTGGGTGAGTGCGTGGGTGAGTGCGTGGGTGAGTGCGTGGGTGAGTGCGTGGGTGAAGGAATGGATGAGTGAACGGGTGAGTGAACGGGTGAGTGAACGGGTGAGTGAACGGGTGAGTGAACGGGTGAGTGAATGGGTGAGTGAATGGGTGAGTGAATGGGTGAGTGAATGGGTGAGTGAATGGGTGAGTGAATGGGTGAGTGAATGGGTGAGTGAATGGGTGAGTGCGCGGGTGAGTGCGCGGGTGAGTGGGTGAATGGATGAGTGGGTGAGTGATTGGGTGATTGAATGGGTGAGTGGGTGGGTGGATGAATGGGTGAGTGAATGGAGGAGTAAGTGGGTGAATTGGTGGGTGAATTGGTGGGTGAGTGGCTGAGTGAATGGGTGAGTGAGTGAAGGGCTGACTGAGTTAGCGAGTGAATGCATTAATGGGTGATTGAGTGAGCTATTTGAGTGAGTGGGTGAGTGAATAAGTAGGAGTGCACGTGGGTTACTTGTTCACCCACTCACTCACTCACCCCCTCACTCACTCATCCTCTCACTCACTCACCCACCCACTCACCCACCCACTCACTCACTCATCCTCTCACTCACTCACCCTCTCACTCACCCACCCACTCACTCACTCATCCTCTCACTCACTCACCCTCTCACTCACCCACCCACTCACCCACCCACTCACTCACCCACTCACCCACTCTCTCTCACCCACTCACCCACTCTCTCACTCGCCCTCTCACTCACCCACCCACTCACCCACCCACTCACTCACTCATTCACCCACTCTCTCACTCACCCACTCACTCACCCACCCACTCACCCACTCACCCACCCACTCACCCACTCACTCGCCCTCTCACTCACTCAACCTCTCACTCACTCGCCCACCCACTCACTCACCCACCCACTCACTCACTCACCCTCTCACCCACCCACCCACCCACTCACTCACCCACCCACTCACTCACTCACTCACCCTCTCACCCACCCACTCACTCACCCACCCACTCACTCACTCGCTCACCCTCTCACTCACCCACTCACCCACCCACTCACCCACCCACTCACTCACTCACTCACCCTCTCACTCACTCACCCACCCACCCACCCACTCACCCACCCACTCACCCACCCACCCACTCACTCACTCACCCACCCACTCACTCACTCACTCACCCACCCACCCACCAACTCACCCATCCACCTACCCCCCTCGCCCCCTCCCCTCGCCCCCTCCCCTCGATCACATGACCCACGTGGACAGGATAATCCAGTGGCTGGTGGGTCACGTGGTGGGCTGATCCCCCCCCCCACCACGAGCCGGGGAGCGGTGGCGCAGCGGTTAGCGCAGCCGAGTTGGACTCCCGCAGCCACAACCGCCACAACCACCACAACCACAACAACCACCACAACAACGGGTAGTGGTGGTGGTGGTGTTGTGGTGTAGTGGTGGTGTAGTGGCTGTGGTGTTGTAGTTGTGGTGCAGTGGTGTGGTGGTGGTGTGGTGTGGTGGTGGTGTAGTGGTGGTGTAGTGGTGGTGGTGGTTTAGTGGTGGTGGTGTAGTGGTGGTGGTGTAGTGGTGGTGGTGTAGTGGTGGTGGTGTGGTGGTGGTGGTGATGTAGTGATGGTTGTGGTGGAGTAGTGGTGGTTGTGGTGTAGTAGTGGTGGTGGAGCGGTGGTGGTGTAGGGGTGGTGGTGGTGTATTGGTGGTGGTGTATTGGTGGTGGTGTAGTGGTGGTGGTGTAGTGGTGGTGGTGTAGTGGTGGTGTGGTGGTGTAGTGGTGGTGGTGTAGTGGTAGTGGTGTAGTGGTAGTGGTGTAGTGGTGGTGTAGTGGTGGTGTAGTGGTGGTGTAGTGGTGGTGTAGTGGTGGTGTAGTGGTGGTGTAGTGGTGGTGGTGTGGTGGTGGTGTAGGGGTGGTGGTGGTGTAGTGGTGGTGGTGTGGTGGTGGTGTAGTAGTGGTGGTGTAGTAGTGGTGGTGTAGTAGTGGTGGTGTAGTAGTGGTGGTGTAGTAGTGGTGGTATAGTGGTGGTGGTGGTGTAGTAGTGGTGTGGTGGTGTAGTGGTGGTGTAGTGATGGTTGTGGTGTAGTAGTGGTGGTTGTGGTGGAGTAGTGGTGGTTGTGGTGTAGTAGTAGTGGTGGTGGTGGTGGAGCGGTGGTGGTGTAGTGGTGGTGGTGTAGTGGTGGTGGTGTAGTAGTGGTGGTGTGGTGGTGTAGTAGTGGTGTAGTAGTGGTGTAGTAGTGGTGGTGTAGTGGTGTAGTGGTGGTGTAGTAGTGGTGGTGTGGTGGTAGTGGTGGTGGTGTAGTAGTGGTGGTGATGGTGGTGTCGTAGTGGTGGTGTAGTGGTGGTGGTGTAGTAGTGGTGGTGATTGTGGTGTAGTAGTGGTGGAGGCTACCTGGGGGAGCTGTGTCTGAGTGTGTATAATAGCACTTGCCCCTACAGCACCTGCTAGAGGCTACCTGGGGGATGGGTGAGCGAGTGGGTGAGTGAGTGAGAGAGGGTGAGTGAGTGAGAGGGTGAGTGAGTGAGAGGGTGAGTGAGTGAGAGGGTGAGTGAGTGAGAGGGTGAGTGTGTGAGAGGGTGAGTGAGTGAGAGGGTGAGTGAGTGAGAGGGTGAGTGAGTGAGAGGGTGAGTGAGTGAGAGGGTGAGTGAGTGAGAGGGTGAGTGAGTGAGAGAGGGTGAGTGAGTGAGAGAGGGTGAGTGAGTGAGAGAGGGTGAGTGAGTGAGTGAGATGGTGAGTGAGTGAGATGGTGAGTGAGTGAGAGGGTGAGTGAGTGAGAGGGTGAGTGAGTGAGAGGGTGAGTGAGTGAGAGGGTGAGTGAGTGAGAGGGTGAGTGAGTGAGTGAGTGAGAGGGTGAGTGAGTGAGTGAGAGGGTGAGTGAGTGAGTGAGAGGGTGAGTGAGTGAGTGAGAGAGTGAGAGGGTGAGTGAGTGAGTGAGTGAGAGGGTGAGTGAGTGAGTGAGTGAGAGGGTGAGTGAGTGAGAGGGTGAGTGAGTGAGAGGGTGAGTGAGTGAGAGGGTGAGTGAGAGAGGGTGAGTGAGTGAGAGAGGGTGAGTGAGTGAGAGGGTGAGTGAGTGAGAGGGTGAGTGAGTGAGAGGGTGAGTGAGTGAGAGGGTGAGTGAGTGAGAGAGGGTGAGTGAGTGAGAGAGGGTGAGTGAGAGGGTGAGTGGGTGAGTGAGAGGGTGAGTGAGTGAGTGAGTGAGAGGGTGAGTGAGTGAGTGAGTGAGAGGGTGAGTGAGTGAGTGAGTGAGAGGGTGAGTGAGTGAGTGAGAGGGTGAGTGAGTGAGTGAGTGAGTGAGAGGGTGAGTGAGTGAGTGAGAGGGTGAGTGAGTGAGTGAGAGGGTGAGTGAGTGTGGTGAGTGAGTGAGAGAGGGTGAGTGAGTGAGAGAGGGTGAGTGAGTGAGAGAGGGTGAGTGAGTGAGAGAGGGTGAGTGAGTGAGAGAGGGTGAGTGAGTGAGAGAGGGTGAGTGAGTGAGAGAGGGTGAGTGAGTGAGAGAGGGTGAGTGAGTGAGAGGGTGAGTGAGAGGGTGAGTGAGTGAGTGAGAGGGTGAGTGAGTGAGTGAGAGGGTGAGTGAGTGAGTGAGAGGGTGAGTGAGTGAGTGAGAGGGTGAGTGAGTGAGTGAGAGGGTGAGTGAGTGAGAGGGTGAGTGAGTGAGTGAGTGAGAGGGTGAGGTGAGTGAGAGGGTGAGTGAGTGGGTGGATGGGTGAGTGGGTGAGTGAGTGAGGGGTGAGTGAGAGGGTGAGTGTGTGAGTGGGTGAGTGAGTGAGAGGGTGTGTGGTGTGAGGGTGAGTGAGTGAGAGGGTGAGTGAGTGGTGGGGTGAGTGAGTGGGTGTGAGGGTGAGTGAGTGTGAGGGTGGTGTGAGTGGGTGGAGTGGGTGTGGGTGAGTGGTGAGTGGGTGGGTGGTGGTGGGTGAGTGGGTGAGTGAGTGGGTGGTGGTGGGTGAGTGAGTGAGTGGGTGGGTGAGTGGGTGGAGTGGGTGAGTGAGTGGGTGTGGGGTGGTGAGGGTGAGTGAGTGGGTGAGTGGTGGGTGTTGGGTGGGTGGGTGGGTGAGGGTGAGGTGAGAGGGGTGGTGAGTGAGAGGGTGGGTGAGTGGAGGGTGAGTGAGTGAGAGGGTGAGTGAGTGAGAGGGTGAGTGAGTGAGAGGGGTGAGTGGTGAGGGTGAGTGGTGTGAGAGGGTGAGTGGGTGAGAGGGTGAGGGTGAGTGAGAGGGTGAGTGAGTGAGGGGTGAGTGAGTGGGTGGTGGGTGGTGTGAGTGGTGGTGGGTGAGTGGGTGGTGGTGGGTGAGTGGGTGGTGGTGGGGGTGGGTGAGTGGGTGGTGGGTGAGGTGGTGGGTGTGTGGGTGGGTGGGTGGTGGGTGGTGGGGTGGGTGGGTGGGTGGTGGGTGAGTGAGTGGGTGAGTGAGTGGGGGTGAGTGAGTTGAGATGGTGAGTGTGTGAGAGGGTGAGTGGAGTGGGTGGATGGGTGAGTTGAGTGGGTGAGTGGGTGAGTGGGTGAGTGGGTGAGAGGGTGAGTGAGTGGGTGGATGGGTGAGTGGGTGAGTTGAGTGGGTGAGTGAGTGCGTGGGTGAGTGGGTGAGTGGGTGAGTGGGTGAGTGGGTGGGTGAGTGGGTGAGAGGGTGAGTGGGTGAGAGGGTGAGTGGGTGAGTGGGTGAGAGGGTGAGTGAGTGAGAGGGTGAGTGAGTGAGAGGGTGAGTGAGTGAGAGGGTGAGTGAGTGAGAGGGTGAGTGAGTGAGTGAGTGGGTGAGAGGGTGAGTGGGTGAGAGGGTGAGTGAGTGGGTGAGTGCGTGGGTGAGTGGGTGAGTGGGTGAGTGGGTGAGTGGGTGGGTGAGTGAGAGGGTGAGTGGGTGAGAGGGTGAGTGGGTGAGTGGGTGAGAGGGTGAGTGAGTGGGTGAGTGCGTGGGTGAGTGGGTGAGTGAGTGAGAGGGTGAGTGAGTGAGTGAGAGGGTGAGTGAGTGAGAGGGTGAGTGAGTGAGTGGGTGAGTGGGTGAGTGGGTGGGTGAGTGGGTGAGTGGGTGAGTGGGTGAGTGAGTGAGAGGGTGAGTGAGTGAGTGAGTGGGTGAGTGGGTGGGTGAGTGGGTGAGTGGGTGAGTGGGTGAGTGGGTGGGTGAGTGGGTGAGTGGGTGAGTGAGTGAGAGGGTGGGTGAGTGGGTGAGTGGGTGAGTGGGTGAGTGAGTGAGAGGGTGGGTGAGTGGGTGAGTGGGTGAGCATGTAACCCACGTGCACTTATTCACTCACCCACTCAAATAGCTGACTCAATCACCCATTAATGCATTCACTCACTCGCTAACTCAGTGAGCCCTTCACTCACTCACCCATTCACTCAGCCACTCACCCACCAATTCACCCACTTACTCCTCCATTCACTCACCCATTCATCCACCCACCCAATCACTCACTCATTCAATCACCCAATCACTCACCCACTCACCCACTCACCCATTCACCCACTCACCTACTCACCCATTCACCCACTCACCCATTCACCCACTCACCCATTCACTCACCCGTTCACTCACCCGTTCACTAACCCGTTCACTCACCCATTCACTCACCCAGTCACTCACTCACCCACTCACCCATTCACCCATTCCTTTACCCACTCACCCATTCACCCACTCACCCATTCACCCACTCACTCATTCACCCACTCGCGCACTCACTCGCTCACTCACCCATTCACTCACCCGTTCACTCACTCGCTCACTCACCCATTCACTCACCCGTTCACTCACCCATTCACTCACCCAATCACTAACCCACCCACTCACCCACCCATTCCTTTACCCAATCACTCACCCACGCACTCACCCACGCACTCACTCGCTCACCCATTCACTCACCCACTCGCTCACCCGCGAACTCACCCACGCACTCACCCGTTCACTCACCCATTCACTCACCCAATCACTCACCCACTCACCCAATCACTCACCCGTTCACTCACCCGTTCACTCACCCATTCACCCTCTCACTCACTCAACCTCTCACTCACTCGCCCACCCACTCACCCACCCACTCACTCACCCACCCACTCACTCACCCACCCACCCACCCACTCACCCACCCACCCACTCACTCACTCACCCACCCACTCACTCACCCACCCACTCACTCACCCACCCACTCACTCACTCACCCACTCACCCACCCACTCACCCGCCCACTCATCCACCTATCCACCAACTCACCCACTCACCTACCCCCCTCGCCCCCTCCCCTCGATCACATGACCCACGTGGACAGGATAATCCAGTGGCTGGTGGGTCACGTGGTGGGCTGATCCCCCCCCCCACCACGAGCCGGGGAGCGGTGGCGCAGCGGTTAGCGCAGCCGAGTTGGACTCCCGCAGCCACAACCGCCACAACCACCACAACCATAACCACCACAACCATCACAACCACAACAACCACCACAACAACGGGTAGTGGTGGTGATGTAGTGGTGGTGATGTAGTGGTGGTGGTGTAGTGGTGGTGATGTAGTGGTGGTGATGTAGTGGTGGTGATGTAGTGGTGGTGTAGTAGTAGTGGTGTGTTGTGGTGGTGGTGGTGTGTTGTGGTGGTGGTGTAGTTGTAGTGGTGGTGTGGTGGTGGTGGTGTTGTGGTGGTGGTGGTGTAGTTGTAGTGGTGGTGTAGTGGTGGTGGTGTGGTGGTGGTGGTGGTATTGCAGTGGTAGTGGTGTAGTGGTGGTGGTGGTGTCGTGGTGGTGTCGTGGTGGTGTAGTAGTGGTGGTGGTGGTGTAGTGGTGGTGGTGGTGGTGTAGTGGTGGTGGTGTAGTAGTGGTGGTGGTGGTGCAGTGATGGTGGTGGTGTAGTGGTGGTGGTGTAGTAGTGGTGGTGGTGGTGGTGTCGTAGTGGTGGAGGCTACCTGGGTGAGCTGTCTGAGTGTGTATAATAGTCAGCACTTGCCCCTACAGCCCTGCTCGAAGCTACCTGGGTGATCTTTGTCTCTGAGTGTGTACAATAATGAGCACTTGCCCCTACAGCCCTGCTAGAGGCTACCTGGGTGAGCTGAGTGTGTACAATAATGAGCACTTGCCCCTCCAGCCCTGCTCGAGGCTACCTGGGGGATCTTTGCCTTGTCCCCTCGGCCTTGCCACTGGGAGTGAATAATTGAGGCGTTCCACCAGTGCCTTTGTGTGCAGCTCTGCTGAGATTACAGAGATGGCGCTGATACGGCGTGTCTAGGATTACAGGGTGGGTGGGTGGGTGGTTGGGTGGGTGGGTGGTTGGGTGGGTGGGTGGGTGGTTGGGTGGGTGGTTGGGTGGGTGGGTGGGTGAGTGGTTGGGTGGGTGGGTGGGTGGTTGGGTGGGTGGGTGGGTGGTTGGGTGGGTGGGTGGGTGGGTGGTTGGGTGGGTGGGTGGGTGGTTGGGTGGGTGGGTGGGTGGTTGGGTGGGTGGGTGGGTGGGTGGTTGGGTGGGTGGGTGGGTGGGTGGTTGGGTGGGTGGGTGGGTGGGTGGTTGGGTGGGTGGGTGGGTGGGTGGTTGGGTGGGTGGGTGGGTGGTTGGGTGGGTGGGTGGGTGGTTGGGTGGGTGGGTGGGTGGGTGGTTGGGTGGGTGGGTGGGTGGTTGGGTGGGTGGGTGGGTGAGTGGATGAGTGGGTGGGTGAGTGGATGAGTGGGTGGATGGGTGGGTGGTTGGGTGGGTGAGTGAGTGAGTGGTTGGGTGGGTGAGTGGGTGGTTGAGTGGGTGGGTGGGTGGGTGGGTGAGTGGGTGGTTGGGTGGGTGGGTGGGTGGGTGAGTGGGTGGGTGGGTGAGTGGGTGGGTGGGTGAGTGGGTGGGTGGGTGAGTGGGTGGGTGAGTGGATGAGTGGGTGGGTGAGTGGATGAGTGGGTGGATGGGTGGGTGGTTGGGTGGGTGAGTGAGTGAGTGGTTGGGTGGGTGAGTGGGTGGTTGAGTGGGTGGGTGGGTGGGTGGGTGAGTGGGTGGTTGGGTGGGTGGGTGGGTGGGTGAGTGGGTGGGTGGGTGAGTGGGTGGGTGGGTGAGTGGGTGGGTGAGTGGGTGGGTGAGTGGGTGGGTAAGTGGGTGGGTGAGTGAGTGGGTGGTTGGGTGGGTGGGTGGGTGGGTGAGTGGGTGGGTGGGTGAGTGGGTGGGTGGGTGAGTGGGTGGGTGGGTGAGTGGGTGGGTGGGTGAGTGGGTGGGTGGGTGAGTGGGTGGGTGAGTGGGTGGGTGAGTGGGTGGGTGGGTGGGTGAGTGGGTGGGTGAGTGGGTGGGTGAGTGGGTGGGTGAGTGGGTGGGTGAGTGGGTGGGTGAGTGAGTGGGGGAGCTTTGTGGCAATTATCTGAACCGGTCCTGGGCCTCTCCGAGGTTGAGTAGTAAACATCGCCACTGGGGAGACAAAGGCGGCCGTGCCGTCCTTCATAGGTGCTCGCTAACAGCACTGGTCTGTGTGTGTCTGTGTGTGTGTCTAACCCACGTGTCTGCCTGACCCCTGACCCCTGACCCCGCGTGTGATCACAGTACCAGGTGGGGCAGCTGTACGCAGTCGCTGAGGCGAGTAAGAACGAGACGGGGGGCGGAGAGGGGATCCAGGTGCTCAAGAACGAGCCGTACGAGAAGGATGGAGAGCGGGGGCAGTACACGCACAAGATCTACCACGTGCAGAGGTGAGGCTCACCGCTACTCACCACTACTCACCACTACTCACCACCACTACTCACCACCGCTTCTCACCACTGATACCACCACTACTCACCACCTACTCACCACCGCTACTCACCACTGATACCACCACTACTCACCACCTACTCACCACTACTACTCACCACTACTCACCACTACTCACCACCTACTCACCACCTACTCACCACTACTACTCACCACTACTCACCACCTACTCACCACTACTCACCACCTACTCACCACTACTCGCCACCTACTCATCACCACTACTCACCACCTACTCACCACCTACTCACCACCTACTCACCACCTACTCACCACTACTCACCACTTACTCACCACTACTACTCACCACTACTCACCACTACTCACCACCTACTCACCACTACTACTCACCACTACTACTCACCACTACTCACCACCACTACTCACCACCACTACTCACCACCACTACTCACCACCACTACTCACCACCACTACTCACCACCACTACTCACCACCGCTACTCACCACCGCTACTCACCACTACTCACCACTACTACTCACCACCACTACTCACCACTACTACTCACCACTACTCACCACTACTACTCACCACCACTACTCACCACTACTCACCACCACTACTCACCACTACTACTCACCACCACTACTCACCACTACTCACCACTACTACTCACCACCACTACTCACCACTACTACTCACCACTACTCACCACTACTACTCACCACTACTCACCACCACTACTCACCACCACTACTCACCACTACTCACCACCACTACTCACCACTACTACTCACCACTACTCACCACCACTACTCACCACCACTACTCACCACTACTCACCACTACTACTCACCACTACTACTCACCACTACTACTCACCACTACTCACCACCACTACTCACCACCACTACTCACCACTACTACTCACCACCACTACTCACCACCACTACTCACCACTACTACTCACCACCACTACTCACCACTACTACTCACCACTACTACTCACCACCACTACTCACCACTACTACTCACCACTACTACTCACCACCACTACTCACCACTACTACTCACCACCACTACTCACCACCACTACTCACCACCACTACTCACCACCACTACTCACCACCACTACTCACCGCTACTCACCACCACTACTCACCACTACTCACCACCACTACTCACCACCACTACTCACCACTACTACTCACCACTACTACTCACCACTACTACTCACCACCACTACTCACCACTACTACTCACCACTACTACTCACCACCACTACTCACCACTACTACTCACCACCACTACTCACCACCACTACTCACCACCACTACTCACCACTACTACTCACCACCACTACTCACCACCACTACTCACCACCACTACTCACCGCTACTCACCACCACTACTCACCACCACTACTCACCACTACTACTCACCACTACTCACCACCACTACTCACCACCACTACTCACCACTACTACTCACCACCTACTCACCACTACTACTCACCACTACTCACCACTACTACTCACCACCGCTACTCACCACCGCTACTCACCACTACTACTCACCACCTACTCACCACTACTACTCACCACTACTTACCACCTACTCACCACTACTCACCACTACTCACCACTACTCACCACTACTCACCACTACTCACCACCTACTCACCGCTACTCACCGCTACTCACCGCTACTCACCGCTACTCACCGCTACTCACCACTACTCACCACCTACTCACCGCTACTCACCGCTACTCACCGCTACTCACCGCTACTCACCGCTACTCACCACTACTCACCACTACTTACCACCTACTCACCACCTACTCACCACTACTCACCACCTACTCACCACTACTCACCACTACTCACCACTACTCACCACTACTACTCACCACCACTACTCACCACCACTACTCACCACCACTACTCACCACTACTCACCACCACTACTCACCACCTACTCACCACCTACTCACCACCTACTCACCACTACTACTCACCACCTACTCACCACCTACTCACCACTACTCACCACTACTCACCACTACTCGCCACTACTCACCACTACTCACCACTACTACTCACCACTACTCACCACTTACTCACCACTACTACTCACCACTACTTACCACCTACTCACCACTACTACTCACCACTACTTACCACCTACTCACCACTACTACTCACCACTACTCACCACTACTCACCACTTACTCACCACTACTACTCACCACTACTTACCACCTACTCACCACTACTACTCACCACTACTCACCGCTACTCCTCACCATCGCTCCTCACCACTGATACCACTGCTACTCACCACTAGGACTCACTTCGAGCCCCCCCCCTGCTCCCCCCTGCCCCCCCCCTGCCCCCCCCCCCTGCCCCCCCTAACCCCCCCCGTGCCCCCCCCCTGCCCCCCCATGCCCCCCCCTGCCCCCCCCCCCTGCCCCCCCGTGCCCCCCCCCGTGCCCCCCCCCCTGCCCCCCCATGCCCCCACCTACTTCCCCCCCCCTGCCCCCCCCTGCCCCCCCCTGCCCCCCCCCCTGCCCCCCCTAACCCCCCCCCCGTGCCCCCCCCCCTGCCCCCCCATGCCCCCACCTACTTCCCCCCCCCTGCCCCCCCCTGCCCCCTGTGCCCCCACCTACTTCCCCCCCACCTGCCCCCCCCCTGCCCCCCCCCGCCCCCCTCCCCTGCCTCCCTCCGGTGTGAGTGAGCAGTAAGGTTCCGCGCTTTGTGAGGATGCTGGCTCCGGGCGGCTCGCTCGTGTTTCACGAGAAGGCCTGGAACGCCTACCCCTACTGCCGTACCAGTTAGTCACCCACACAGTCGCCCAGTTAGTCACCCACTTAGTCACTCAGTTAGTCACCCACTTAGTCACCCGGTTAGTCACCCAGTTAGTCACTCAGTTAGTCACCCACATAGTCACCCAGCTAGTCACCCACATAGTCACTCACCTACCCCTACTGCCATACCAGTTAGTCACCCACATAGTCACCCAGTTAGTCACCCACATAGTCACCCAGCTAGTCACCCAGTTAGTCACCTACCCCTACTGCCGTACCAGTTAGTCACCCACATAGTCACTCACATAGTCACCCAGTTAGTCACCTAGTCAGTTAGTCACTCAGACACTCACCCAGCCAGTCACTCAGTCACTCACCTACCCCTACTGCCGTACCAGTTAGTCACCCAGTTAGTCACCCACTTAGTCACCCAGTTAGTCACCTACCCCTACTGCCGTACCAGTTAGTCACCCACTTAGTCACCCAGCTAGTCGCTCACATAGTCACCCACACAGTCACCCAGTTAGTTAGTTAGTCACCCAGTTAGTCACCCACATAGTCACCCAGTTAGTCACCCAGTTAGTCACCCAGTTAGTCACCTACCCCTACTGCCGTACCAGTTAGTCACCCACAGTCACCCAGTTAGTCACTCACATAGTCACCCACATAGTCACCCAGTTAGTCACTCACCTACCCCTACTGCCGTACCAGTTAGTCACCCACAGTCACCTAGTTAGTCACCCACTTAGTCACTCAGTTAGTCACCCAGTTAGTCACCCACTTAGTCACCCACTTAGTCACCCAGTTAGTCACCCAGTTAGTCACTCAGTTAGTCACTCAGTTAGTCACTCAGACACTCACCTACCCCTACTGCCATACCAGTTAGTCACCCACTTAGTCACCCAGTTAGTCATCCACATAGTCACCCAGTTAGTCACCCAGTTAGTCACCTACCCCTACTGCCGTACCAGTTAGTCACCCAGTTAGTCACCCAGTTAGTCACCCAGTCAGTCACGAGAAGGCCTGGAACGCCTACCCCTACTGCCGTACCAGTTAGTCACCCACATAGTCACCCAGTTAGTCACCCAGTTAGTCACTCAGTTAGTTACCCAGCTAGTCACCCACCCAGCCAGTCACCCAGCCAGTCACTCAGTCACTCACCTACCCCTACTGCCGTACCAGTTAGTCACTCAGTTAGTCACCCAGCTAGTCACCCAGCTAGTCACCCAGTTAATCACTCAGTTAGTCACCCAGCCAGTCACTCACCCAGTCAGTCACCCAGCCAGTCACCCAGTCAGTCACCCAGCCAGTCACCCAGTCACCATTACAGTCAACTAGTTAACTAGTTGATGGTGATGGTGTCGGTGATGGTGGCGGTGATGATGGCGGTGATGATGGCGGTGATGATGGTGGTGTTGTGGTGACGGTGATGGTGGCGGTGATGATGGCGGTGATGATGGCGGTGATGATGGCGGTGATGATGGCGGTGATGATGCCGGTGATGATGGCGGTGATGATGGTGGTGTTGTGGTCACGGTGATGGTGGTGGTGTTGGTGGCGGTGACAGTGACGGTGGTGATGGTAGTGATGATGATGGTGGTGGTGGTGGTGATGGTGACGGTGGTGATGATGATGGTGGTGATGGTGGTGCTGTTGGTGGTGTTGGTGGTGTTGGTGGCGGTGATGGTGACGGTGGTGATGATGATGATGGTGGTGGTGATGGTGGTGCTGTTGGTGGTGTTGGTGCCGGTGATGGTGACGGTGTTAATGGTGGTGGTGGTGATGGTGGTGATGGTGGTGATGATGGTGGTGGTGGTGATGATGGTGATGGTGGTGATGATGGTGATGGTGGCGGTGATGGTGACGGTGTTAATGGTGGTGATGATGGTGATGGTGGTGATGATGGTGGTGATGGTGGTGATGATGGTGGTGATGGTGGTGATGATGATGATGGTGACGGTGGTGATGATGATGGTGGTGAATATAAATCTAATCTTTCCCACTTTGATGTTTCTCCCTCCCTACGCACACACACACACACGTACACGTACACACACGCACACACGCACACACACCTACACGTACACACACGTACACACACACGCACACACGCACACACATGCACACACTCGCACACACACCTACACGTACACACGTACACACACGTGTGTGTGTGTGCGTGTGTGTAC
>NC_136353.1:2378778-2431750 GCF_964198595.1 Lampetra fluviatilis
CACCCCCCACACACACACCACACACACACCCCACACACACCCCACACACCCCCCACACACACCCCACACACACCCCACACACCCCCCACACACACACCCCACACACCCCCCACACACACACCCCACACACCCCACACACACCCCACACACACCCCACACACCCACCCCACACACACACCCCACACACACCCCACACACACCCCCACACCACCCCCCACACACACACCCCACACACACACCCCACACACACCCCACACACACCCCACACACCCCCCACACACCCCCCACACACCCCCCCACACACACCCCACACACACCCCACACACACCCCACACCCCACACACCCCCCCACACACACCCCACACCCCCCACCCACCCCACACACCCCACATCCCCCCCACACACCCCCCCACACACCCCACACCCCCCCCCACACACACCCCACACACCCCCCCACACACACCCCACACACACCCCACACCACCCCACACCCCACACACCCCCCACACACCCCACACCCCCCACCCACCCCACACACCCCACATCCCCCCCACACACCCCCCCCCACACCCCCACCACCCCCCCACACACACACCCCCCACACCCCCCCACCACACCCCACACACACCCCACACACACACCCCACACACCCCCCACACACCCCCCACACACCCCCCCACACACACCCCCACACACACCCCACCACACCCCCCACACCACACCCCACACCCCACACACCCCCCACACACCCCACACCCCCCACCCACCCCACACACCCCACATCCCCCCCACACACCCCCCACACACCCCACCCCCCCCACACACACACACCCCCACACCCCCCACACACATCCCCACCACACCCCCCACACACACACCCCACACACCCCCCACACCCCCCCCACACATCCCCACACACACACCCACACACACACCCCACACACCCCCCCCACACACACACCCCCCCACACCCCCCACACACCATCCCCCCACACCCCCCCCCACACACCCCCCACACACCCCCCACACCACCCCCCACACACATCCCCACACACACCCCACACACACACCCCACACACACACCCCACACACCCCCCACACACCCCCCACCCCCCCACACCCACCCCCCACATCCCCCCACACCCCCCCACCCCCCACACCCCCCCCCACCCCCCACCCCCACATCCCCCCACACACCCCCCCACACCCCCCCCACACCCCCCCCCCACCCCCCACACCCCCCCCACACCCCCCCCACCCCCCACATCCCCCCACACCCCCCCACACCCCACCCCCACACACCCCCCCCACACCCCCCACCCCCCCACACCCCCCCCACACCCCCCACCCCCACATCCCCCCACACCCCCCCCCACACCCCCCACACCCCCCCCCACACCCCCCCCACACCCCCCACACACCCCCCCACCCCCCACACACCCCACACACACCCCCCACACACACACCCCACACACACCCCACACACACCCCACACACCCCCCACACACCCCCCACACACCCCCCACACACACACCCACACACACCCCACACACACCCCACACACACCCCACCCCCACACACCCCCCACACACCCCACACCCCCCACCCACCCCACACACCCCCACATCCCCCCCACACACCCCCCACACACCCCACACCCCCCCCACACACACACCCCACACACACCCCACACACACCCCACACACACCCCACACACACCCCACACCCCACACACCCCCCACACACCCCACACCCCCCACCCACCCCACACACCCCACATCCCCCCCACACACCCCCCCACACACCCCACACCCCCCCCACACACACACCCCCCACACCCCCCACACACATCCCCACACACACCCCACACACACACCCCACACACCCCCCACACACCCCCCACACACCCCCCACACACACACCCCACACACACCCCCACACACACCCCACACACACCCCACACCCCACACACCCCCCACACACCCCACACCCCCCACCCACCCCACACACCCCACATCCCCCCACACACCCCCCACACACCCCACACCCCCCCCACACACACACCCCCCACACCCCCCACACACATCCCCACACACACCCCACACACACACCCCACACACCCCCCACACCCCCCCCCACACATCCCCACACACACCCCACACACACACCCCACACACCCCCCCCACACACACACCCCCCCACACCCCCCACACACATCCCCCCACACCCCCCCCACACACCCCCCACACACCCCCCACACACCCCCCACACACATCCCCACACACACCCCACACACACACCCCACACACACACCCCACACACCCCCCCACACACCCCCCACCCCCCCACACCCACCCCCCACATCCCCCCACACCCCCCCCACCCCCCCCACCCCCCACCCCCCACATCCCCCCACACACCCCCCACACCCCCCCCACACCCCCCCCCACCCCCCACACCCCCCCCCACCCCCCACATCCCCCCACACCCCCCCCACACCCCCCACACCACCCCCCCCACACCCCCCACCCCCCCACACCCCCCCCACACCCCCCACCCCCCCACCCCCCACATCCCCCCACACCCCCCCCACACCCCCCACACCCCCCCCACACCCCCCCCACACCCCCCACACACACCCCCACCCCCCCAGCAGTCTGTGGCTGCGGAGTGACGAGGTGAGGGAGGGAGGTCACGTGGACGAGGTGATGGTGAACGCTCGTCACACAGAGGACGACTACTTCGTCGCCCCCCCAGGTGACACATCCACCACCCCCCACCCCCCCACCCAGGTGACACATCCACCACCCCCACCCACCGGCCGGGTACGGGTAGGGTACGGGTAGGGTACGGGTAGGGTACGGGAAGGATACGGGAAGGGTAGGGTACGGGAAGGGTACGGGAAGGGTACGGGAAGGGTACGGGTAGAGTACGGGTACGGGTAGGGTACGGGTACGGGTAGGGTACGGGTAGGGTACGGGTAGGGTACGGGTACGGGTAGGGTACGGGTAGGGTACGGGTAGGGTACGGGTAGGGTACGGGAAGGGTACGGGTAGGGTACGGGTAGAGTACGGGTACGGGTAGGGTACGGGAAGGGTACGGGTAGGGTAGGGTACGGGTAGGGTACGGGTAGGGTACGGGTAGGGTACGGGAAGGATACGGGAAGGGTAGGGTACGGGAAGGGTACGGGAAGGGTACGGGAAGGGTACGGGTAGAGTACGGGTACGGGTAGGGTACGGGTAGGGTACGGGTAGGGTACGGGTACGGGTAGGGTACGGGTAGGGTACGGGTAGGGTACGGGTAGGGTACGGGTACGGGTAGGGTACGGGTAGGGTACGGGTAGGGTACGGGTAGGGTACGGGAAGGGTACGGGTAGGGTACGGGTAGAGTACGGGTACGGGTAGGGTACGGGAAGGGTACGGGTAGGGTAGGGTACGGGTAGGGTACGGGTAGGGTACGGGTAGGGTACCCGATTGCGACCTCTGGGATGAAGCCACGTTGCAGGCGCGGGTGGGTTGATTCTAGGAACTTGAATTGTGAGAAGAGACAAGACGTTGGGAAATGAGTGACATTCTAGATTTGAAGCTTTCGTGACTGCAAGGATTCATATTCTTAGGTTTTTTCGGTAAAGTCACGTAGGTAAAACATTTAAATTAATAAAAGTAAAATAAAATAAAAAAAATAAAAAAACGTCGTGATTTTTATTTTATTTTTATTAATTTTAATTTTTTACCTACGCGGCTTTACCGAAAAAACCTAAGAAAATGAGTGACAATCACGGTGACTCACCAGTGACTCACGGCCTACCCTTACCCGGCCGGGTACGGGTAGCCGGGTATCGGGTAGGGTAGTCGGGTATCGGGTACCCGGTTGCGACCTCTGCCCGCCTCCGGGTTCTTGTGCAGGTAACATCCTGCTGTCTGGGAGACCCGCGGAACTTGGAGCCGGCCACGATGAGCCGGGCAGGCACCCACCGAACCCCGCCGGTGATCTGGACGAATTCTGACGCTGAACGTTTCGCGAAATGTCACGGGTGGACAAGAAGTTTCTTTTTAAATCCTTTATATTAAGTTCGCTCGCTCGCTCGCTTGCTTGCGCGCTTACGACCGTGCAAATCTTTCGGTCGTTTTTTTAACCCACTTCCCGTGATCCAATCGAGCTAACGTTTTGCACACAGACTCGTTGTGCGTGACAAGCGATTTTCGTGAAAAAAAATTTCCTAACATTTTCCACTTTTTAGGAATTTTTTTTTTTTAAATACCAATGTGATAAAAATGAAACTCTTACTCAAGAAAAACAGAAATGAATAATAAAATAAAACCGATGCCACGCATATAAAGGATTTATAGTGAAAAACTTTGTTTTTACGGGTTAATTTTTTGGGAGTCAGATGACGTGAGAATCTTTTGACGATTTGTTACCCGATAATTGTTTTTTTTACCCTTCTATCTGGCAACAAAACTGACACCTTTTTTACAAGGAGTCATGTTTGCATAGACCACAATACCTGCGGTCGTAATGCAAACAAAAAACACAACTCTGATGATGTATGCACTGTCCTTGAAGTTGATTGGTCCACACCCGAGACAGCTTTCCTTAGAGCCTAGTCTCAGATTGAAGGGTAAAAAACCAATGATCATATTTTTTTACTGGCAAATGAGGTTCCAATGGTGTTAATGCTTCACCCCGAGCTCTCACACTCTGATGGTGCATTGTCTTTGAGTTGTGTGCCTTTTGGCGTCATCTGGTCCAACACCATGCTCCAAGCCTAGGACGTGTCATTCAGATTCTGTCTTATCGACAGACCTGTTCTTCACCTGAGGACGGCTGCTTGCGTTGTGGCCGAAACGTCGTGAGAATTTTTATACTGGTAGGAACGAAGTGAACCAGCCTACAATAGATTATATCGTCCGTCCGTCCGATTAGGTGTAGCAGCATCGCCCCCTACTGCAAACACTTGGCAGGACCCTACAAAAACCTTTAGACTCGGTGAGGCTTTCCTGGCTAAATAAGTGTAATAATACATTATGTTTATATTCATTGGTTATTCGTTCCTACCAGCCCACCCCGCAGGGTCCTGTTTATATTATTTCCATTCTGGGTGACTTTACCGAAAGAACCAAGAAGATGAATCCCTGCAGTCACGAAAGCTTTAAATCGAAATTTCTATCGTAAACTGTAGAGTTTACGATAGAAATTCACCAAAGCAGCGTATTGGTTCCGGTTTTAAACACACGCCAGACTTTGTAAAAATAACAAGTGTAGTCGGTTTTTGTTAAACATTTTCTTTATTAATTGTATGCCTAGCAGGGAAAATCCACGCGTTTTTAAATCAGAGGTGCGCAGTTATTCCGCTAAAAAAATTCGCAAAACCTGTCCACCCCGTACGGATTTAGCCCGCATTTTTGGGACAGGAAAATTGCGTTCATGTCCAAACAGCGTACAGCAGTTTCAATAGGGCAACATTAACAGGTCCCTGCGGGGTGGGCTGGTAGGAACGAACAAATGAATGGCTATAATAAAATGAAATGGCGGGGGTACGATACGAAGGGAGAGTTTGAGGCCTAGTTCTAGGCTTTAGGCCTAGCTGTAGGCTTTAGGCCGCTGTAATTTAAATGTTTTAATTAAAAACGATCTCAAGGAATTATAAGGGAATGTTACACTTGTTTAGCCAGGAAAGCCCCACTGAGTCTAAAGGTTTTTCTAGGGTCCTGCCAAGTGTTTGCAGTAGGGGGCGATCTTGCTACACCTAATCGGACATCGGACGGACGATACAATCTATTGTAGACTGGTTCACTTCGTTCCTACCAGTAAAACACATTCCTGCTGCGGAGGGAGCTGGTAGGAACGTTGGGTTGCTCGGTCAATGGCCTGCAGGGTCAACGGCTAGGGCGTGGTGTATTCCGCAAATATGCCCGACTGTGAGGGCGGGCACAAGCCGGCGTGAGTAGGTTAAACGTTGAGTTTTATAAGGGCACCACGGGATGACCAGCCCTGCCCCACCCATAGAGACTCAGTGTAGGGTATAGACTCGATACTGCTTCCCATGTAGACTCAGTGAGGTGTATAGACTCAACACTGCTACCCATGTAGACTCAGTGAGGTGTATAGACTCAACACTGCTACCCATGTAGACTCAGTGAGGTGTATAGACTCAACACTGCTACCCATGTAGACTCAGTGTAGGGTATAGACTCAACACTGCTACCCATGTAGACTCAGTGAGGTGTATAGACTCAACACTGCTACCCATGTAGACTGTGTGTGTAGACTCAACACTGCTACCCATGTAGACTCAGTGTAGGGTATAGACTCAACACTTGCACCCAGACCCCGTATTTTCTACCTACGCGACTTTACCGAAAGAACCAGAGTGTGGATTCCTGCAGTCACGAAAACTTTAAATCTAGATTGCTTCAATTCAAGCTTCACCCGTATTCTTGAACAAGAAAATCGAGTTCAGGTTCCATACGACACAAAGCCGTTTCAAAACGGGGAACATGAAATAACAATACGTCTATGGGGCCGCCCATAAATGACGTCACGCACCTGGGGGGGGTGGGGTCAGATCTTTGTGACGTGGGGGGGGGGTGTGAGAAATGCGAGGTCACACATTAAACACGCACGCACAATGACAATAGTTTAAAGCGATTTGAAGCATGTTTTATTTTCAAAATAGAAACATGGTTTTGGGGGGGGGGGGGGTCAGACTTTTTGTGACGCCGTGTAGCGCACTAAGGGGTTGAGAGGTTTGATACTCAGCACTGCCACCCACCCAGACCCATACACCTGTCAACCCATAAGGTTTAGCTCCCGTATTCTTGTACCGTGAAACTTGATTAGGTCCCGATTTAAAGCTTCTTTCGTGACTGCGGGGATTCATCTTCTTGGTTCTTTCGGTAAAGTCACCACGTAGAAGGAAAATAATAAAAATAAAGCAATAAAATAATTCTCACAACGCAAGCAGGCGAAGGACCAGGTCTGTCGGGGAGACAGCGTCTGAATGACAGACCTGGTCTTCACCCGAGGACGGCTGCTTGCGTTGTGGCCGAAACGTCGTGAGAATTATGTTATACTGGTAGGAACGAAGTGGACCAGACCACCAATAGATTATATCGTCCGTCCGTCCGTGTAGCAACATCGCCCCCTACTGCAAACACTTGGCAGGACCCTACAAAAACCTTTAGACTCAGTGGGGCTTTCCTGGCTAAACAAGTGTAATAATACATTATGTTTATATTCTTTGGTTATTCGTTCCTACCAGCCCACCCCGCAGGGTCCTGTTTATTTTGTTTCCCTTCTACGTGACTTTGCCGAAAGAACCAAGCAGTTTATCAGGTCCGTACAGCGTTACATCCGTTTCGATACATTTGCCTGCGTTTCTCCCTTGCGATGGGACTTTGTGGGATGAACGTTGAGATTGATGAGGGTCACGGGAGTGACCAATGTGGTCTGTAATTAGGACACTAAGGGGTTGACAGGTATGTAGTAGTGTAGTGTATCATGTAGTGTATCGTGTAGTGTATAGTGTCGTGTACAGGATGAACGTTGAGATTGATGAGGGATACAGGGGGAGACCAATGTGGTCTGTAATTAGGGCACTAAGGGGTTGACAGGTATGTAGTATAGTGTAGTGTATCATGTAGTGTATCATGTAGTGTAGTGTATCGTGTATAGGATGAACGTTGAGATCCATAAGGGACACGGAGTCACCAATAAGCTTCGAATTGGTCCGTAACAAGGCAGGGGGCGCCGTTAAGGGGTCGACAGCGATGAATTCAGATAAACTGCAACACAATTTCGGGAATGTTTTTTTTAAATATCAAATTCGCGTTGTACAAACGCCACGCTTCAGAACGGACCGGGCTTCTGCCTTGCTACGCACGAGAACGGAGGGTTCAGAAATCGGACCGGAATATTTTTACTGGAGAAATCAGATGAGCTATAAAGCTCTTAAATTTCGATTTAAAGCTTCTTTCGTGACTGCAGGGATTCATCTTCTTGGTTCTTTCGGTAAAGTCACGTAGAATGGAAACAATTAAATAATAAAAAATAAAACAAAATAAGATACAATTAAATTTCGCTTTAAAGCTTTCGTGACTGCAGGGATTCATCTTCTTGGTTCTTTCGGTAAAGTCGTCACGTAGAAGGGAAATAATAAAAATAAAACAAAATAATTCTCACGTTTCGGCCACAACGCAAGCAGCCGTCTTCAGGTGGAGAACAGGTCTGTCGGAAAGACACTGCCTTCTCGACAGACCTGTTCTCCACCTGAAGACGGCTGCTTGCGTTGTGGCCGAAACGTCGTGAGAATACAATTTTTTTATTTTGATTATTTTATTTTCCTTCGACGTGACTTTACCGAAAGAACCAAGGTGATAAAGCTCTTCTCGCACCCCCCACACCACCCCTATTGACCGTGTACTCACCACCTGGTCTACCGCCTCTCCTGAGTTGAGCAACGCCACTCCCCCAAACTCTTCGTTGAAGAAGCCGACCCAAGCCCAGACGACTGTGTTCCGCCATCGTTCTTGTCAAATCCAGAGTGGCTCCCCCCCACCCCCGGCCCCCCGTTTCCTTACCAGGAGCCAGAGGTCACAAACGGGTTTTGATTCCTTACCCGTACCCGGCCGCACCAGGGTCGCAAACGGGTACCCGTACCCGGCCGTACCCGTACCCTACCCATAACCGGCCGGGTACGGGTATCTGATTGCGACCTCTGGGATGAAGCCACGTTGCAGACGCGGGTGGGTTGATTCTAGGAACTTGAATTGTGAGAAGAGACAAGACGTTGGGAAATGAGTGACACACGGTGACTCACCAGTGACTCACGGTCTACCCGTACCCGGCCGCACCAGGGTCGCCAAACGGGTACCCGTACCCAGCCGGGTACGGGTAGCCGGGTATCGGGTAGGGTACAGGTATCGGGTACCCGGTTGCGACCTCTGCCAGGAGCCCAATCTTGCGTGGGGGGTGCGCATGTCTGAGGGAGGGCGGCTCACCTTGCCGGCACAGCGATGACACGTGACAGAATGGCGCCGTTGCAACAACAGCAGCAGCAGCCATCGTGTGGTGGGTGAAGTCTGCAGGTCGTGCGAGGTGAAAAGTGTGGTGGTGTGTGTGGTGGTGTGTGTGGTGGTGTGTGTGGTGGTGTGGTGTGTGTGGTGGTGTGTGTGGTGGTGTGTGGGGTGGTGTGTGGGGTGGTGTGTGGGGTGGTGTGTGGGGTGGTGTGTGGGGTGGTGAGTGGGGTGGTGTGTGGGGTGGTGAGTGGGGTGGTGTGTGGGGTGGTGAGTGGGGTGGTGAGTGGGGTGGTGAGTGGGGTGGTGAGTGGGGTGGTGAGTGGGGTGGAGTGTGGGGTGGTGTGTGGGGTGGTGTGTGGGGTGGTGAGTGGGGTGGTGTGTGGGGTGGTGAGTGGGGTGGTGTGTGGGGTGGTGAGTGGGGTGGTGTGTGGGGTGGTGTGTGGGGTGGTGAGTGGGGTGGTGTGTGGGGTGGTGAGTGGGGTGGTGTGTGGGGTGGTGAGTGGGGTGGTGAGTGGGGTGGTGTGTGGGGTGGTGAGTGGGGTGGTGAGTGGGGTGGTGTGTGGGGTGGTGTGTGGGGTGGTGTGTGGGGTGGTGTGTGGGGTGGTGTGTGGGGTGGTGTGTAGGGTGGTGTGTGGGGTGGTGTGTGGGGTGGTGAGTGGGGTGGTGTGTAGGGTGGTGAGTGGGGTGGTGTGTGGGGTGGTGTGTGGGGTGGTGAGTGGGGTGGTGTGTAGGGTGGTGAGTGGGGTGGTGTGTGGGGTGGTGTGTGGGGTGGTGTGTGGGGTGGTGAGTGGGGTGGTGAGTGGGGTGGTGAGTGGGGTGGTGAGTGGGGTGGTGAGTGGGGTGGTGAGTGGGGTGGAGTGTGGGGTGGTG
Source organism: Lampetra fluviatilis (assembly GCF_964198595.1). Lineage (NCBI taxonomy): Eukaryota > Metazoa > Chordata > Hyperoartia > Petromyzontiformes > Petromyzontidae > Lampetra > Lampetra fluviatilis. The sequence goes on from NC_136353.1 coordinate 2,388,669, forward strand.
TGTGGGGTGGTGAGTGGGGTGGTGTGTGGGGTGGTGAGTGGGGTGGTGTGTGGGGTGGTGAGTGGGGTGGTGAGTGGGGTGGTGAGTGGGGTGGTGAGTGGGGTGGTGTGTGTGATGGTGAGGTGGTGAGTGTGGTGGTGAGTGTGGTGGTGTGTGTGGTGGTGAGTGGGGTGGTGAGTGGGGTGGTGAGTGGGGTGGTGCGTGGGGTGGTGCGTGGGGTGGTGCGTGGGGTGGTGCGTGGGGTGGTGCGTGGGGTGGTGCGTGGGGTGGTGCGTGGGGTGGTGAGTGGGGTGGTGAGTGGGGTGGTGAGTGGGGTGGTGCGTGGGGTGGTGAGTGTGGTGGTGTGTGTGGTGGTGAGTGGGGTGGTGTGTGGGGTGGTGAGTGGGGTGAAGTGGTGGGTCGTGTGAGGTCAAGTCGTGGGTCGTGTGAGGTCAAGTCGTGGGTCGCGTGAGGTCAAGTGTGAGGTGGGGGGAGAGGGGGGAGGGGAATGACCAAGTACGAGAAGCCCCAACAGCTCCGTGCGGTGTGACACGGCAGCTTCCCGCACGGCGTTACGCAGCCGATGAGATGCCGTTGATCCTGCCGGTCCGAATTCCAAGCGAAATTTCCGCTGTCAAACCAGAGCCGGTCATCAGCACGCACACACACACACACTGGCCAGGTAGGGGGTTACACTCCCCGCTCTCTCAACGCCACACAACACGAATCGAGACAGACGTACGTGTACACAGACACACGGCCACTAAGTGGCGGTGACGTCACCACGGCGCTTGTGCCAGGGCCAGGTGAGCCTAAGCTTTTGCCAGGTGCACATACGTACCAATATACATATAGTCACAATCTCACACGGTCACACTCAGCACTGCGTATAATGCACACTGCCACACGTACCAATATACATACACAGTCACAATCTCACACGGTCACACTCAGCACTGCGTATCATGCACACTGCCACACGTACCAATATACAGTCACAATCTTACACGGTCACACACAGCACTGCGCTTCGTGCACTGCCATACGTACCAATACAGTCACAATCTCACACACAGGACTGCGTATCATGCACACTGCCACACGTACCATTATACACAGTCACAATCTCACACATTCGCACACAGCACTGCGTATCGTGCACACTGCCACACGTACCGAGGGTAACGGGGTTTCTGTGCGATTAGCCAGTGGGGCTGTCGAGATCGTTCAGGTGTAGGGTTTTTCCTGCATGCGATGACGGTCGAAAGGGTCGCAAGTGCGTTCAGTTGCTGGACAGTGTGCCAAGTATGAACTACGTACGGACGCTGGAACCTCTTTCGCACCGAACGTAGTCCCAAACCCGTGCTAAATTGGCGGTGCGGGAAAGCAAAGTCGTGTGGCATCGGGCTGACCTGGTTAATATTTTGCAAGGTGTGTCAACCACGGAAAAACACTGCTCAAAATTTGTTTAGCGAATGCCGAAACTTAACTTTTTTTTGTTAGCTACCAGATTAAACTATCTCAACACGTAGGCTTTCGCGACCAATATTATTCATAATCAACGTTTTTGGGTTTAGATCGCGTTATTTATAAATGTGTCGTAACCCTCCACCACCCGACACGGCCAATCAGTAAAAAAGTGTCACGTGAACTAATTTGTCTTTTGTCAACGTGACACTTTTTTACTGATTGGCCGTGTCGGGTGGTGGAGGGTTACGACACATTCATAAATAATAACGCGATCTAAACCCAAACAACGTTGATTATGAATAAACTATCTTAATTTGGAGCTTTTCGTGACTGCAGGAATAACTCTTTGGTTCTTTCGGTAAAGTCACGTAGAAAGATAAAATACGTAATCGACCAGGCTATGCGTTAATTGTGTGTTGACCGACTCTCTGTGTTGCATTACATGTCGATATTTTGCTAGGTTATTTAATTTAGTGCGTCTCTCTCCCGTTCTCCTAATTTTCAAGCTTGCGTACCCCTTACCACGCGTCGTCCTACTCATTGACATGCTAATTTTTTTTTCTCTCTAACCCCTCCCTCTCTCCGCCCCCTCTCTCTATTTAAGGCCTCGTCACAGAGACGTTTTCTCTCTGTGTATCTTGGTGATATCTGCCTGCTTGTATGTCTGTCTATAGTTTACTGGTTAGATTTTTGTTGCTATTTATTTTATACCTGACGATGATTGCTTGTGTTGCAATCGTAACGTCGTAGTATGCTATTACTTAATTTCTTATTTTATCTTTATACGTCACTTTACCGAAAGAACCAAAGAGGTTAAACTATATCGGTCTTTCGTTTTAGAAGCGACCTGGCTTTCGCGAACGATGGCTCAACGAAGCGGCTCGGCACATAGCAGCCAAACACTCGAACCGTGCGATGTGGATTCTAAATGTGGAGGGATAAAAATTAACCCGTAAAAACAAAGTTTTTCACTATAAATCCTTTATATGCGTGGCGGCTAGAGTCCTCTCGTCCTCTGGCTTGAGATGGCTGCCACCTATGGGTCAGATGATTGCCTGCCACCATTAAGCAATTGGTAATTAAATATAATTGATTTTTTCCTAAAAAGTGGAAAATTTTGGAGAAAAAAATTTCACGAAAATCAATTGTCACGCACAACGAGTCTGTGTGCAAAATGTCAGCTCGATTGGATCACGGGAAGTGGGTTAAAAAAACGACCGAAAGATTTGCACGTTCGTAAGCGCGCAAGCAAGTGAACTTAATATAAAGGATTTAAAAACCAGAGGATCCGGGGAGAAATCCACACGACCACGGGGAGAACACGCAAACTCCAAACACGCAGGCATGCTTCGGGTCGGGATAGAACCCAGGACCCGACCATATAACAGGCGAGGTAGTTGACATCGCCACTGCAGTGCCCCTAAAAGATCCTACAAGGTTTCATCTTCTTGGTTCTTTCGGTATAGTCACGTAGAAGGGAAATAATAAAAATAAAACGTAATAAAATAATTCTCACAACACAAGCAGCCATCCCCTCAGGTGAAGAACAGGTCTGTCGGGAAGACAGCGTCTGACACTATTTTTTGTGAGAATTATTTTATCATGTTTTATTTTACAGTGTCTTCCCGACAGACCTGTTCTTCACCTGAGGACGGCTGCTTGCGTTGTGGCTGAAACGTCGTGAGAATTACTTTATTACGTTTTATTATTATTTCCCTTCTACGTGACTTTACCGAAAGAACCAAGAAGATGAATCCCTGCTGCAGTCACGAAAGCTTTAAATCGAAAAATCCTACGGGGTTCTTAATAGAGTTGGCCATGTGTAACCGAGGATGGATCCGTGCGAGTGCATGGGTCTCTGCAAGTCTGTGGGTATCTACGGCAGCCTATTGGTCTCTGTGCCAGTCTACTGGTCTCTGCATCTTTGTACGAGTCCCTGGGTCTCAGTGTGCGAGTCCGTGGGTCTCAGTGTGCGAGTCCGTGGGTCTCTGGGCGGGTCTCTGGGCGGGTCTCTGGGCGGGTCTCTGGGCGGGTCTCTGGGCGGGTCTCTGGGCGGGTCTCTGGGCGGGTCTCTGGGCGGGTCTCTGGGCGGGTCTCTGTGCGGGTCTCTGTGCGAGTCTGGGTCTCTGTGCGAGTCTGGGTCTCTGTGCGAGTCTGGGTCTCTGTGCGAGTCTGGGTCTCTGTGCGAGTCTGGGTCTCTGTGCGAGTCATTTATAAGCAAGCACCCTATACAAACAAACACACACACACACACAACACATCCGCTTACAATGCATGTCAATACACAAATCAACACGATGGGTGGGGGAGGGGTGGGGGTGGTACGGTCAGACGTTACACAGATTAATACACCAATGTTAATGAAGTGTCAACTTTACCCAAATCCTAACGCACATCCGGTCCAGGCTTTGGATCCCAGCAAAGAGGGGGAGAGGTCGGCTCCTCCGGAATCCGAGCGAGATTCCAAATCCGTTCCGCGCTTTGGTTTTTTTGGATTCGCAAAATTGTCTGGTGGCCGCCAATTTCATCCAGGTTTTGGATCCCAGCGAAGGGGGTGGGGGGGTGGGTGGTCACTCCTCCGGATCCAAGCGAGATTCCAAATCCGTTCCGCGCTTTGGTTTTTTTGGATTCGCAAAATTGTCTGGTGGCCAAAAATTTCATCCAGGTTTTGGATCCCAGCGAAGGGGGTGGGGGGGTGGGTGGTCACTCCTCCGGATCCAAGCGAGATTCCAAATCCGTTCCGTGTTTTGTTTTGGATTCACGTTTTTTTTGCTTTCTCTGGGGCTTTTCCTTCCTTCTGACCGTCAATTTCATCCACGATATTAAATAAAAAAGGGAAAAAAACGGGGGGGGGGAGGAGTTCGGATGTATGATCGATTTAACAAGTCCAGACGAGCGGTGCGTTGTTACTCTCGATGGGTTAAAAACAGGAGGTGGGGTGAGGTCCGGGAGGGCGTGGAGATCCAGGAGAGCTCCATGGGTGAGTCCGATTCATCGGTTAACGAGCGGAGATGAATCAGCTCCGAGATCGTGTGAATTCCTCCTCCTCCTCCGAGGGTTGTGGGGGTGATGGTGGTTCCGAAGCATCCGAATTTTGAACTCTCCAGCGAGGATGAAAAGAAGAAATCAAAAGAAAATAATGAAAATTTTTAACAAAACAAAATCCTGGGGGCGCTGGATCCGTTTGCGTAAATTGGTAATCGGGGGGGAAGGGGGGGGAGTGGTTGGTTACAATCCGCGTGGCGCATCCAGAGATTCCGTTTCCTTTCCCCGAGAAATCCGTTTTATTGTTTTCTCATCTGAGCATCTGAGGGAGGGAGGCGGAGGAGGGGGAGGAGGGGGGTTGTTCCTCTCCTCCTCGGCAGATTTCCTAACGGGGATTTGATTTCCTGGCGGCGGCGGCGTTCACGGCAAATCCGTTTTTTTCGAATCCAGAACGATTGCGCAAAATCCACAACGGCTCCTCTCCGTACAGAACGGACCTGGGTACACACGGAGGGAGGAGAGAAAAGTGGTGGCTGTGGTGGTGGTAGAGCGGTGAGGGTCGGGTGCCTTTTCCCAAATTTGCGTGCAACTCCAAAACGTTTAATTCTTGAGAGGCACCCCGCCTCGGACGAGCGATCGCCAGCGGCTTTTTCGCTTTTCCAAACCGCTTAGAGCTCCCCGCCCCCAACCACCACCACCACCACGACGCCCTCCACCCTCCCCACCACCGCTCCTTCCCCTGTCCATCCATCATCGGATCCTCCGACTCCTACTCCTCATGCTCCTCATGCTCCGCCTTCCGCTCCCTGCGACCGCATGCATCCTGGAGCGTCTGCCGGTCTCTCTCCCCACACACCCTTCGCCCGCCCGCCGCGTCTTTATCCGACTCCTGCGGGCCGTCGTGTCCGCGTCTATCGCCGGGTGAATCCAAAATCCAAACGCGGTTTTTATTTGGTTGCGTTTTGTTTTGCTTTTCCACGTTTTTGGCGGGGGGGTGGTTTGTTTTTTTTTTGTCCGAACCCACGATGGTCCAATTGGTCATCGGTGGTGGTGGCGGCGGTGACGGTCGCAGATGCAGATCCGCGGTTGTGTGAATCCTATGAGCCTTGCCTTGCGCTCATCACATCGTCCCCTACTTTTTTTTTTTAAATCGCAGACTCTCCTCTCGGTCAAAGGTTCGTTCAGTTTTTTTTTTGGGGGGGGGGGGGGGTTTAACGGAAATTGCTCACAAGATAGTTCGCAAAAGGTTTTTCCCCCACAACCCGCGGGCTACTGATAAATTCCGCTCATCGTCGCGATCATCATCATCATCATCGTCGGCTTGTCCCGCTAACGACATCATCATCGTCATCATCACCGGGCATCATCGACATCATCCGGACATCCAAAATGATCCGGCGTCTGAGCCTGGGTCCGAACGATACCTTCGTCCCAGCACAAGCAAGACACAAGGATGCACAACAGTTAGACACGAGGAACAACTCGGGGACGAGAAACACAAAAGACAAAGCTCAGTTATTTCTGACCTACTATGAGACATCTCCTTTACCAGTGGCAAAATATAGTGATAGGTTTTAACCCTTTCAACTGGTACAAAACTGACGCCTTTATACAAGGCATCGTGTTTGCAATAACCGCAACACAAGAAGTCAAAATGCAAACAAAAAGAAACAACTCTGATGATGATAATGATATGCACTGTCCTTGAAGTTGATTGGTCCACACCCGAGACGACTTTTCTTAAGAGCCTAGCCTCCATTGGTGTTGGACCAGATGATGCCATGCATTTTGACTTCTTGTGTTGCGGTTATTGCAAACATGATGCCTTGTATAAAGGCGTCAGTTTTGTACCAGTTGAAAGGGTAAAAACCTATCACTATATTTCTGACCTCTTTCAATCTCTCCCCCAGTGGTGGTGTGGGGGGGGGGGCACACAGATGACCCAACAAGCGCACAACGCAACACTCCGGGGCGCGTCACCAAAGCACAACACGGCGAGCGAAACTATCCGAACAAACTTGTTTTTCGACGTGGGTAAAAACACAGGGGTGATGTAAATACATTTGTTTTTTTTGTAAGTGAATTTATTCATGTTTAGTAACGCGTTTAACCTGGCAGGGAGGGGGAACTTACAAAAAAAGGATTTGGGGGGGGAGGGGCAGTCGTGAGATTTTGACCAAAAAGAAAGCAAGCAGCAGCGAGGAATCGCGACGGATGAATCGAACTACTTTGTAAATTCTTCTTGGTTCTTTGGGTAAAGTCACGTAGAAGGGAAATAATAATAATAAAATATAATAAAATAATTCTCACACGACGTTTCGGCCACAACGCAAGCAGCCGTCCTCAGGTGAAGAACAGGTCTGTCGGAAAGACAGCGTCTTCTGACACTATTTTTTGTGAGAATTATTTTATTATGTTTTATTTTATAGTGTCAGACACGGTCTTTCCGACAGACCTGTTCTTCACCCGAGGACGGCTGCTTGCGTTGTGGCCGAAACGTCGCGAGAAATGTATTTTATTATGTTTTATTTTTATTATTTCCCTTCTACATGACTTTACCGAAAGAACCAAGAAGATGAAACCTCATAGGATCTTTTATGGGCACTGCAGTGGCAATGTCAACTATGTTTCATTTTTATTATTTCCCTTCTACGTGACTTTACCGAAGGAACTAAGATGAATCCCTGCAGTCACGAAAGCAGCTTTAAATCGATACTTTGTAAATTACCCTTACCATAAATTTGCCGTAGAATTCTCAGTTTGTTTCATACCCTTCCCACGCTGCCTGCCCATCCCACCACGCCCCCCCCCCTCCACCCCACGCCACTCTCATTACCAAAACCAAATTTTTAAACATTTACATCGGCAGAAATCGCATACAGCCCCCACCACCACCACTCAAAACGATTACAAATGTCCACCCCCACCACCACGCGCCCCACAACACTGACGTGTAAATAAAATCGGGGGGGGGGGGGGGGGGGAAAAGAGTCAAATTATTTCCTTTTTTCCCCCTAAATAAAACACAAAAACATTAAAACGGATGAGGCTGCCACCAGGATATCCAGACTAACAAGGCTGACCACAGACTGACCAGGTTACCCAGGCTACCAAAGGTTGCCCCAGGCTAACCAGGTTACCCAAGCTACCAAAGGTTGCCCAACGCTGCCCCAGGCTAACCAGGTTACCCAGCCAAGGGGTTCCCAAGTCTGCCCAGGCTACCCACTAGGCTGGGGCGCGGATTGAATAAACACCAGGGGGGGAAGAACGGCAAAAACGACACAAGACAGGGCCTCCCATCATCACTCCACTCTCCCCTCCCCGCCCCCGTGTCCACCATCAGCCAGCCACTTCACGACCTTCCCATGACCTCCGACCCCTAAAAACAATTTAAACAACGGCGCGGACGACATCACGAGTGTGTCTTGGGAGGGAAAGAGGGGAAAAACAAAACGTCAGCAGCTGCCGAGGCTTTTCAGAGTCGAACGGATCCGGAGTCCGTGTTTCGCTCTACCGCCATTAAAGCTACGCACGGCGCGAAAAGTTTAACGTGCGTGCGTGGTGTGCGTCGTGTGGGTGTGTAGGAGAGAGCCCCCCACAAACAGGAAGCCAGATGCACGGGGTGGGTGGGGGGTGGTGGTGATGGTCTAGACTAGGGGTGGGGAACATCATTCGCGGGCCATACTAAATTATAAACTTTAAAAAATGAGCCTGTGATATTTGGTCAAACATTGAATTAACTCACTCCCCTAATGCGATGGCTGTAACAGACCAAATGATTTCGCGAGCCTTGTACGGCCCACGGGGTCAGACGTTCTGCAACCCTGGTCTCGACCGTGACAATATTAAACTGAACAAATCATTCTCTTAGGTTTTTTTCGGTAAAGTCACGGAGGTAAAAAATAAAATTTTAAGTTAATTAAAGTAATAATGGAAATAAAATAATTACTTTTATTAACTTTTAAATTTTATTTTTTACCTTACGTGACTTTACCGGAAAAAACTAAGAGTATGAATCCTTGCAGTCACGAAAGCTTCAAATCTAGAATGAACAAATCATTATTATTTTGGCCAGGTTAAGACCCGGCTAAGTATTTGAACGAACAAGCCCCTCACCAACGGCGAACGGTTCGACGCCATCTGGCATCAGTCCGGCAAAGATTTCCCTCAGCACGACTTTATTTATAAACTACAAAAAACTAAACAGTTTGTTTTTTAGCTGGTGTAAGGCCCCAGCTGAGCTCTTCTTCAGAAAGCGACCTGGCCATCAAAAAATGGTAGCTCAACTTCGCGGCTCTGATAATCACGCGGAAGAAGCTTATCGTAGTCAAAAAACTCTTACAGACGCGCGACGTTAATTCTAAAATGTGGAGGGGGAAAATCGACGCGACCACCACGGGGGAGAGGGGTAGAGACATGCAAACTCCAAGAATACAGCAGCAGGCATCGTCAGGTTCGGGATCGAACCCACGACCTCCTTCCTACATACCAGGCGAGGTGGTTAACATCGCCACCGTAGGGGAGGAAAACCGGCAGATTTGGCCCGTTACAAATCGCAAGCGTGAGCAGCTGCAGACGTTTGAAGGTGAGGGGTGGCGGGGGTGGTGGGGGGGTTGTGTTTAAGCTGCGCGCGTGTAAAAAAAATCTCACGGTGGTAGCCAAGACCGCCCAACAGTGTGTAGTAAAAAAAAAACCCCGACAAAGAGGGAGATTTAATTTTCGAGTTGATAAATTAAAAAAATTCAGAATTACTTCGTCTGAGCATCGGGAAGGCAGCTATTGATGAAGGGCACCGCCCAAAAAGTCGTACACAACTTGGTTTCGTGCGACATCTGCTGCTGCTGCTGCCTGAACGTTGGTTGCTACGGAGAGAAGCCGATTCCGACTCCGCGGGAAACTTATTGCGTGCAATTCGGAGCAACTTGGGTTCCGCAATTAGTTGGCGGCTTAACCGTGACAACCCGGAGAGAGCGTAGCGCAGTGAGTTAGCGTGCGACTGTCAGCGTGTACGCGCTCGTGTGAGCGTGTGCTTGGTCGCACGTGCGCGTGAGTGCGCGCGCGCCAGTGTGTCAACGTGAGCGCGTGTTCGCATGCAAGCGTGCGCGTACCTGGCCTGGCACGCCACGTTAAAGTCACCGTGTCACTCAAGTGTCGAACGGTGGCTACTGCTGCGTGACCAGATCAATCGAACTTCACCTAACCGGCGATGGGGTGGCTTCATCGTCTTACGTAGCGGACCGTCTTACAAATCAGCATGTCTACGGAAACCCTCGCACGTGTGCGCTGCCTTCCCCATGCTCAGGTGGTGTCATGTTAACACGACACGAGGAGGGGGGTGGGGGGGGGTGGGGGAGTTGAGAGGGGGGGGGCGCGTGGGGGGAGGGGTGAGGTAGCGCCGTACCATCCAGCGCGCCGTCCATCACAATCCCACATGAACCACGCGCAGGGTGAGGAGAAGTCTGCTACTCCAGCAGCTGTGCCACTCCTCCTCCACCACCACCACCACCACGTTGCCCTCCCCCTCCCTCACGCCCCTTCCGCGCCTCTACAAGGGGGCGACACCAATGGCAGCTGCAACTCGCAACGACAACAACCACAGGGATCCCCCAAAGGTGTGTGCTGTGCGCGTGCGGGTGCTATACGTGTGTGCGGATGCTATGTGCGTGTGTGTGCGGATGCTATGTGTGTGTGTGCCTGCTGTGTGTGTCTGCTGCGTGTGTCGATGCTATACGTGTGTGTGCGGATGCTGTATGTGTCTGCTATGTGTGTGTGTCTGCTGTGTGTGTGTGTCTGCTATGTGTGTGTGTCTGCTATGTGTGTGTGTCAGCTATGTGTGTGTGTCTGCTGTGTGTCTGCTATGTGTGTGTGTGTCTGCTGTGTGTGTGTGTGTCTGCTGTGTGTGTGTGTCTGCTATGTGTGTCTGCTGTGTGTGTCGATGCTATACGTGTGTGTGGATGCTATGTGCGTGCTTTGTGTGTGGATGCTATACGTGTGTCCGCTATGTGTGTTTGGATGCTATACGTGTGCTGTATGCGTGCGTGCGCTGTGCGCGTGCGGATACTATACGTGTGTCGATGCTATGTGCATGTGTGTGCGGATACTATGTCTGTCTGCTATGTGTGTCTGCTATGTGTGTGTGTAGATGCTATATGTGTGTGTCGATGCTATACGTGTGTGGATGCTATGTGCGTGCTTTGTGTGTGGATGCTATACGTGTGTCTGCATGCTATACGTGTGCTGTATGCGTGCGTGTGCAGATACTATCCGTACGTGGGTCAGAGCCATGGGTACGTGTGTAATATACGGACGTGCTTGTAATATACGTACGTGTGTGTGTGTGTAATATACGTACGTGTGTGTGTGCCATACGCGTGTGCTATTCGTACGTGTGTGTGCGCATGCAGTGCGCTATACGTGTGTGCGCGTGTTATGGGCACGTGCGCGCTATACGCGGTGTGCTATGCGTACATGGGTGGGTGCTACATGCGTGTGCGTGTGTGCCACACATACACGAGTGTGTGTGCGATGTGTGTGTGTGCTATACGTGTGTGTGCCATGCGTACATGGGTGGGTGCTACATGCGTGTGCATGTGTGCCACACATACGCGTGTGTGTGTGCGATGCGCGTGTGAGTGCGTGCGCGCTATACGTGCGTGTGCCATGCGTACGTGGGTGGGTGCAATCCGCGCGCCGTTCCCTCTGGGCGCCCAGCTCAGCTGCGTGAGCGCGAGCGCGAGCGATCGTTGGAGTAGCGTGGGGAGCCGCGGCTGCGCTTGGGCGAGTAGGAGCGCGAGCGGGAGCGAGAGCGGGAGCGAGAGCGCTCGTACGAGGGGCTGCGACCACCGTCGATTCGCACGTGGACGTACGATGTCTCGCCCTGCAGCGCACACACAAACACAAAGGATCCACACACACCCCACCCAAACACGGTGTAGACTTGATCATTGTTTTTATACCCTTCTATCTGGCAAGCATTTACACCATTGGAACCTCATTTGGCAGTAAAAAATATGATAATTGGTTTTTTTACCCTTCTATCTGGCAAGCATTTACACCATTGGAACCTCATTTGCCGGTAAAAAATATGATAATTGGTTTTTTTACCCTTCTATCTGGCAAGCATTTACACCATTGGAACCTCATTTGGCAGTAAAAAATATGATAATTGTTTTTTTACCCTTCTATCTGGCAAGCATTTAACACCATTGGAACCTCATTTGGCAGTAAAAAATATAATTGTTTTTTTACCCTTCTATCTGGCAAGCATTTACACCATTGGAACCTCATTTGCCGGTAAAAAATATGATAATTGGTTTTTTACCCTTCTATCTACCTGTGTACGTATGGCCAACTTGGTTTGCACACCGCACGCGGCCAACCGCGCTAATCGGGAGAGCCAAGCCGTTCGGCAACCGAAAGAACAAGGAGCCACCGACGCACGCAGGGAATGACGGAGATGGCGGTCGGTCCTTCATACGCAACGTCACGAGCAGTCCTTCAAGGGCCGCACGCAGCTCCCGGAAGCGAAAGGTTGCCGACCCCCGATACGAGACACCCACCGTCTCTCCGTTCCCTCCACGCTCATCTCCCCCTCTGCCAACCTCCCCCACCTCCCTCCCTACCTCTCCCTCCACACCACCTCTCTCTCACCACCACTCCCTCCCCACCACTCCCTCCCCACCACCTCTCCCCCCCCACCCCCTCTCCCTACCTCCCCCACCTCTCCCTCCCCACCACCTCTCCCCCCCACCCCCTCCCTCCCTCCCCCCACCACCTCCCTCCCCCCACCACCTCTTTCTCCCCACCTCCCTACCTCCCCCACCTCTCCCTCCCCACCACCTCTCCCCCCCACCCCCTCCCCCCCTACCCCCTCCCCCCTCACCACCTCCCCCCCCACCACCTCCCTCCCCCCACCACCTCCCCCCCTCCCCACTCACCTCGTGCGACTTGAACTTGGTGTCGTCGAGCTTGCGCACGGCGTACTTCATGTCCTCCTTGCGCACGTACTCCACGACGCCCGTGCCGTCACGGAACACGTCGGCGTAGCACACGTCGCCCGCCTCTCGCATGTGGTCCTTCAGGTCCTGCCAACTGCCCGTCGGGGGCAGCCCTGGGGGCAGGGAAGGGCAGGGAAGGGCGGGCGGCGGGGTAGAGGTAGGGTTATAGAATCAGAATCGACCGTCGGCAAACCTTCGCTGACCAGCGTGGTCAAGTATCGCAATCGGGTACCCGATACCCGTACCCTACCCGATACCCGGCTACCCGTACGCGGCCGGGTACTGGTACGGGGGTACCCGTTTGCGACCCTGGTGCGGCCGGGTACGGGTAGGCCGTGAGTCACTGGTGCGTAACCGTTTGTCACTCATTTCGGGTAGGGTACGGATAGGCTACGGGTACCCGTACCCGGCTGGGTACAGGTACCCGTACCCATTTGCGACCCTGGTGCGGCCGGGTATGGGTACGGGTAAGGAATCAAAACCCGTTTGCGACCTCTGCCAGCGTGATCAAGTATGGCGAAACATTCCCTTACGATGTTAGGAAGCCACGGGGGCCGGGCACTTTTAAATCATCACCGACACACCGAAAACTCGTTTCTTTAGAGCCGCTTGCCGTTGCGTTTCAGCTGTTGTCCTTTGCCCGCACACCGCAGGGGCAAGTTCAAGGTAGGGCAATGGGCAGCATTAAAAAAAAGCAAATAAACACACTGATGATATTCTTAGGTTTTTTCGGTAAAGTCACGTAGGTAAAACATCTAAATTAATGAAAATAAAATAAAATAAAAACAAAAATCACGACGTTTCGGAGGCAACACAAGTCTCCGTCATCAGGTGGGACCGTCACAGCCGAATTATGCAGCTAATTCGGCTGTGACGGAGACTTGTGTTGCCTCCGAAACGTCGTGATTTTTGTTTTTATTTTATTTTCATTAATTTTGATGTTTTACCTACACAGTGACTTTACCGACAAAACCTAAGAATATGATTCCTTGCAGTCACGAAAGCTTCAAATCTAGAAATACACTCCGATGATGATGTGCGCGTCGTCTTTGTTTTGCCACAAGCACGGCGCGTAGTTAATGCAGAATTAACACCCCCCCCCCACCGTTTCATTGCCAGAAAGGGTAAAAGCATCTATTGTTATATTTTCATATTTAGTTTGCTGTTCTTGCACCGCACCTCCGATTAGCACGGATAACCTACTCCAAACCATAGTTTATATAATAATTGTTTTTTTACCCTTTATCTGGCAACAAAACTGACACCTTTTTTTACAAGGAGTCATGTTTGCATAGACCACAATACCTGCAGTCATAATGCAAACAAAAAACACAACTCTGATAATGTATGCACTGTCCTTGAAATTGATTGGTGCACAGTGTTATGTTTTTTTGTTTGCATTATGACTGCAGGTATTGTGGTCTATGCAAACATGACTCCTCGTAAAAAAAAAGATGTCAGTTTTGTTGCCAGAGAAAAGGGTAAAAAAACAATCATCATGTTTTTTACTGCCAAATTAGGTACCAATATTGATAGTTTTTTAGTTTTGGATAGACAACGGCCGATAATCTACGCCAAACGATAAAACAATTTACCAACACTGCGCCCCCAAAACCGGCCAGTGTCTCTCCCACCCCCGCCTTCCCATTATCCCATTTCTCCTCTCAACTCCAACCCCCCCGACCCCCGACCGATGGCGGCACCTGTGACGATGACGCGGTACTCGGAGCGGTGAGAGGGGGGGCCGTAGCGGCCGCGGGGAGGCCCCCCAAACCGCGATCCAAAGCGGGTGCCACCCCCACGGGGGAACTCCACGCGCAGGCGGTAGCCATCGTAGTCGTAGCCATCGCGACCGTGCACGGCATCCTCAGCGTCCCTGAGGGTAGGGGGCACATGAGGCGAGACGCCAAAAAGAACTGTTTGAAGAAAGAAAACACGTTTTAAAAGCGAGGAACTATTTAAGAAAAACATTAGTTCGCAGTAGTAGGACTCTCTCGATTATCGGCCGCGGATAATTCGAAATCGTGGTTAATCCAAAAGCGTAACCATTTTCCGCGGATCTCTACGCCAAAAAACACTAATGTAGGCATAAATAATGTTTAAGTCAATAGAATTTTGTTTGTTAGTGAACAAAACTAAAATTTGTAGGAAATAATCGACCGATCGATGCGGGTGCCAAGTACTAATGACACTTTCCTGGTTCCGCGCACTCCGCGCATTAAGTGCAACTATACAACTACTGTACTGTAGAGGAGGCGATCACGAGGATTTTGTAATTACCGGAGCAACATATTTGTACGGATTCTAGATTTGAATCTTTCGTGACTGCAAGGATTCATATTCTTAGGTTTTTTCGGTAAAGTCACGTAGGTAAAACATTACAATTTATAAAAGTAAAATAAAATAAAAATCACGACGTTTCGAAGGCAACACAAGCTTCCGTCTTCAGGTGGAACCGTCACAGCACGTTAGCTAATAGCAACGTAACTTGTAATAAACATTTCCAAGAATAACTATATCTAACTAATAATAGGGTTTTTTCACTTTTTTCTGGCCACAAAACTGAAACCTTCTTACAAGGAATCATGCGTGCATTAACCACAATGCTTGCGGACAAAACACTGATAATTTATGCATTGTCCTTGAAACTGATTGGTCCACACCAGAGACGGCTTTCTTTTGAGCCTCGTCTCATTCCCTCACCCATCTCTCTCACCCGCTCACCATCTCACTCACTCCAATCATTCCCTCACCCACCATCTCACTCACCCACCATCTCACTCACCCCAATCATTCCCTCACCCACCATCTCACTCACCCGCTCACCATCTCACTCACACCAATAATTCCCTCACCCACCATCTCACTCACCCCCATCATTCTCTCACATCTCACTCACCCGCTAATCAACCCTCACTCACCCCAATCACTCCCTCACCCACCATCTCTCACTCACCCGCTCACCATCTCACGCACCCCAATCATTCCCTCACCCATCATCTCTCACTCACCCGCTCACCATCTCACTCACCCCAATCACTCCCTCACCCACCATCTCACTCACCCCAATCACTCCCTCACCCACCATCATCTCACTCACCCACAATCTCTCACCCCAAATCTCACTCACCATCTCACACACCCCAATCATTCCCTCACCCATCATCTCTCACTCACCCGCTCACCATCTCACTCACCCCAATCATTCCCTCAGCCACCATCTCACTCACCCGCTCACCATCTCACTCACCCCAATCATTCCCTCACCCATCATCTCTCACTCACCCGCTCACCATCTCACTCACCCCAATCACTCCCTCACCCACCATCTCACTCACCCGCTCACCATCTCACTCACCATCATCTCACTCACCCGCTCACCATCTCACTCACCCCAATCCTTCCCTCACCCACCATCTCACTCACCCCAATCACTCCCTCACCCACCATCATCTCACTCACCCACAATCTCTCACCCCAAATCTCACTCACCCGCCCACCATCTCACTCACCCACCATCTCACTCACCCACCATCTCACTAACCCGCTAATCAACTCTCACTCACCCCAATCTTTCACTCGACCACCATCCCCACCACTCACCTACCATGTCTAGAGAGTTTTGGGGAATTTTTAAAAACTATTTTACCTCACGTTTTGTTGAGCGAAGAACATAAGAGCATCAGTAGGAACAACTCAAACCCGCATAAAATACTAATTATGAGGTAAAAATGTCCTTAAACATTATCATCGCTTTTTACCTCACAACATATCGCGTCAAATAAACTGTTTTAATCAAATAATTTGACAGTTCTTACCTCACGATTGAGGAAAAGTTTACCTTAAAACATTACAGAAATTGTTTGAAATTTACATATTTATTCACCTTACAACCTATCACGTCAAATGAGCTGGTTTTAGCTTAACATTTAGACATTTTTTTCCCTAAAATTGATTTTATGAGGTAAAAAGTCCCTCAAACATTACAGTAATCGATTAAAACTTACATTTCGATTTAATGAGAATTGTTTTATTATGTTTTATTTGTATTATTTTATTACTTCCCTTCTACGTGACTTTACCGAAAGAACCAAGAAGATAAAACTTACATATTTATTCACCTCACAAGCTATCGCGTCGAATGCCCTGGTTTTTAGGTTAAAAAGTTGACACTTTTCACCTCACACGTTTTTTCTCGTGAGGTAAAAATTCCCTCAAACATTACAATAATCGTTTAAAATTTACATATTTATTCACCTCACAAGCTATCGCGTCGAGTGAGTTGGGTTTAAACAAAAAATAATTAACTTTTACCTCACGATTTGTCGAACGAACCACACACACACAACACAGCCAAACCACCCACGTGTTCGCGGCCTAGCAACATTGTTTCGCGCCAGCCACTAACTCTTCGTGACTGCAAGGATTCATACTCTTTTAAGTTTTTTCGGTAAAGTCACGTAGGTATAAAAATAAAATATAGAAATAATAATAGAAATAAAATAATAAATCATAATTTTATTTCTATTTTTTTTTATTTTATTTCTTTTTACTTACGTGACTTTACCAAAAAAACCTAACAGCATAAAAAAATCATTATTTAATGTCTATTATTTTTATTTTACCTACGTGACTTTACCGAAAAAACTTAAAGAGTATGAGCCACTAACTACACACATCGATTTCAACCGTTTAAACACTAATGTTATTAAACCAATCTTAATACTATTTTAAGATTTGCAATTTACCAATATGTCAAAGGGGATGGGGGCTTGAGGGGTGTTGATGTTTTAAATTAAAACAAAAAATGTGACCTCACAATTTTATCGACACAAAAAACACTTAAAACAAATAAACTCTCACCACCACCAATTGAACCATCTACAATTATTATATTTGCGAAATCCGATAAGTTACAAAGCTCTTTACACGCACACACACGCATAGTATGTCCAGAGTTAAAACAATCTCCAAACAACTGCAAATGTCAATTTTGTTAGACACATTTGACAAAACAATGCAAGTTGGCAAACAAACATCGCCACGAGGCGTTATAAAGCAGCAGCAGCAGGCATCGTCAGGGTCAAGACATCGAACTCACGACCTCTGAGTACCAGGCAAAGTAGTTCACAAATACAAATCTAAATCAGGGTTATGGGATCGAACCCACAAACTCCTGCATACCAGATGAGCCAAGTGTACAAACTCACCCCTCTGACCCCTCACTCACCCTCCTCCGACCCACTTAAGACTCACCCCCTCATAGACTCACCCCCTCACTCACCCACTCATACCCCTCAACCTCACCCTCCTCCTCCCCTTCGACTCACCCCTCTGACCCCTCAAACTCACCCCCTCACTCACTCACCCCCTCACTCACCCTCACCCCCTCTGACCCCTCCGACTCACCCCTCACCCTCACTCACCCCCTCACTCACCCCCCCCCTCACCTCCTCTGATCCCTCCTCACCTCCTCTGACAACCCAACCCCCCCCTCACCTCCTGACCCCCCCCCTCACCTCCTCCGACCCCTCCCCCTCCGACTCACCTCCTCTGACCCTTCACCTCCTCACCCTTCCTCACCCCCTCTGACCCCCCCACCTCCTCTGACCCCCCCCCCTCCTCACCCCACCTCCCTCACCTCCTCTGACCCCCCCCTCACTCCTCTGACCCCCCCCTCACTCACCCCCCCCTCACCTCCTCTGACCCCCCCCTCACCCCTCTGACCCCCCCCCCTCACCCCTCTGACCCCCCCTCACCTCCTCTGACCCCCCCCCCTCACCTCCTCTGACCCCCCCCCTCACCTCCTCTGACCCCCCCCCCCCCTCACCTCCTCTGACCCCCCCCTCACCTCCTCACCCCCCACCCTCACCCCCCTCTGACCCTCCCCCTCACTCACCCCCCCTGACCCCCCCCCTCACCCCTCTGACCCCCCCTCACCACCTCGCCCCCCCCCCTCACACCCCCCCTCACTCTCACCCCCCTCCCTCACCTCCTCACCCCCCCCCCTCACTCTCACCCCCTCCCTCACCTCCTCACCCCCCCCTCACCACCTCACCCCCCCCTCACCACCTCCCCCCACCTCACCCCCCCTCTGACCCCCCCCCACCTCACTTCCCCATCACCACCTCCCCCCCTCTGACCCCCCCTTCTCACACCCCCCCTCACACCCCCCTCCCTCACCTCCTCACCCCCCCCTCACTCTCACCCCCCTCCCTCACCTCCCCACCCTCACCTCCTCACCCCCCCCCACCTCCTCACCCCCC
This sequence comes from Lampetra fluviatilis, assembly GCF_964198595.1. Taxonomy (NCBI): domain Eukaryota; kingdom Metazoa; phylum Chordata; class Hyperoartia; order Petromyzontiformes; family Petromyzontidae; genus Lampetra; species Lampetra fluviatilis. The sequence goes on from NC_136353.1 coordinate 2,407,366, forward strand.
TCTGACCCCCCCCTCACCTCCTCACCCCCCTCTGACCCCCCCTCTCATCCCCCCCCCTCACCACCTCCCCCCCCCTCACACCCCCCCTCACTCTCACCCCCCTCCCTCACCTCCTCACCCCCCCCCCTCACTCTCACCCCCTCCCTCACCTCCTCACCCCCCCCTCACCACCTCACCCCCCCCTCACCACCTCCCCCCACCTCACCCCCCCTCTGACCCCCCCCCACCTCACTTCCCCATCACCACCTCCCCCCCTCTGACCCCCCCCTCTCACACCCCCCCTCACACCCCCCTCCCTCACCTCCTCACCCCCCCCTCACTCTCACCCCCCTCCCTCACCTCCCCACCCTCACCTCCTCACCCCCCCCCCCACCTCCTCACCCCCCTCTGACCCCCCCTCACCTCCTCACCCCCCTCTGACCCCCCCTCTCATCCCCCCCCCTCACCACCTCCCCCCCCCTCACACCCCCCCTCACTCTCACCCCCCTCCCTCACTCTCACCCCCCCCCCCCACCTCCCTCTGACCCCCCCCCTCACCTCCTCACCCCCCTCTGACTCCCCCTCTCATCCCCCCCCTCACCACCTCCCCCCCTCTCACTCACCCCCCCTCTCACTCCCCCCTCTGAACCCCCCCCTCTCACTCCCCCCTCTCACTCACCCCCCCCTCACCCCCCTCTGACCCCCCCCCTCTCACTCCTCTGACCCCCCCCCCTCACCTCCCCCCCCCTCTGACCCCCCCCCTCACCCCCCTCTGACCCCCCCTCACCTCCTCACCCCCCCCCCCCCCTCTGACCCCCCCCCCTCACCTCGGATCCTCGAACTCGACGAAGGAAAATGCGGCGCGCGTCTGTTTTTGAGGTCCACGTCTCGGATGTTGCCGTATTTGTAAAACAAATCTTCGATGTCCTTCACGCGAACGTCCGGCGGCAGGTTGCCCACGTAGATGCGGCAGTCGTTGTTGCCGGCAGGCCCCCGTATCACGCCCGACATGGTTTTAGTTTGTTAAATAATATACTTGAAAAATGTGGCCTGTGTGTGTTGTGTGTTGCGTAGTGTGCTCGGGTTGACGATGTTTGTTTTGTGTGGTTGTGTTAATGGACGAGCGAGGGAAAGAGGCGGTGGTGATGCCTGCTGTGGGTAGAGAGAAAGAAGAGGATGAGGAAGAGAAACTGCGAGAGAATTTGAAGGAGAAAGAACAGCGAACGGCGGAGCGTTGTAGCGTTTGAGGAGAGAGACTCGCAAGATGGCGGTGAAGGAAGAAGAGAGAGGGGCGGGGCGGGGGGGGACGCGGTGACGTCACGCGATTTTTTCCCGCGCTTTTCTTTACCCTCCCCCACCCTTCACCCCACCCTCCCCAGCATGACCCCCACCCTTTTTAGCCGTAGGAATGAATGGGAAGTGTGTGAAGGGGGGAGGGTGAGGTGGGGGGGGAAGTTTGAGGGCGTGGTTATTTAAATGAGCTCCGTTGATTTTGCTTGGAGAAGGCGTGGTTATGTTAATGAATTTTATGTAAAGTAGTATTTGGGGGCGTGGTTATGTTACTCGATTTAATGTAAATTAGTTTTGGGGGCGTGGTTATGTTAATTAGATCTATACAAAGTTTCATTTTGAGGCGTGGTTATGTTAATTAGTTTTATGCAAAGTAGCATTCGGGGGCGTGGTTATGTTAATTAGTTTGTGCAAAGCATCATTTGGGGGCGTGGTTATGTTAATTGTTTTATGTAAAGTAGCATTTGGGGGCGTGGTTATGTACAAAAAAGTGGCGGTTTTTATGTAAATTTAATTCTCATTGTGATGGCTTAGACAAGGTGTGGTTCTGTAAATGTTTAATCGATCACGACGTTTCGATCGCAACGATAAGCAATCGTCTTCGGGTGAGAGAGAGATAAGCATGCCGTTGTGATAGAGAGATAAAAACAAATGGAAAGGAAGCTTTGATATAAAACTTAACAACATTTAGAAATGCAATGCGACTCAGAGAGTCGGCTGTAGTTTTCACACCTGATGATGATTGCTTGTGTTGCAATCGAAACGTCGTGAGAATTTTATTGTTTTATTTTTATTATTTTATTATTTCCCTTCTACGTGACTTTTACCGAAAGAACCAAGAATATACTTTATTTATTTTAATTAATATTTTAGCGACTTTGTCGTCTTATTATATTGTGTTCGTTGTAACGTTCTCACCCCGTATGCCCCGACTGGACATCTGTGAACAAAGAGCTTTATAACTCATCGGATTCTTGCAGTCTAAATAAATAATCGAATTAGAAAACTCCGTTATGCGTGATGACGTCACCGCGCACGCACGCCAGGTTTGACCGCTGTGTACGCGATGACGTCATGCACGCTCGCGCGGCCATAAAACGGAGAGCGCTGTGACGTCACTCGTAGAGGGGAAAACCACGCTGTGCGTCATTACGTCACTGCGCACGAAAGGATTGCCGGGGGTGTGCGTGATGACGTCAGGTAAGCCCCGCCGATTTTTTTGTGGGGCGCGGTGACGTCAAAAACCACGCTGTTGCATCCTTACGTCACCACGCACGGCAGATTGACGCTGTGTACGAGATGATGTCACGTGAGTCCCAGCGTGAAATCGGGGCGCGGTGACGTCACTAGTAGAGACAAAACCACGCTGTTGTCATTACGTCATCACGCACACAAGATTGACGCTGTGTCCGAGATGACATTGCGTGAGTCCCAGCGTGAAATCGGGGCGCGGTGACGTCACTAGTAGAGACAAAACCACGCTGTTGTCATTACGTCATCACGCACGCAAGATTGACGCTGTGTCCGAGATGACATTGCGTGAGTCCCAGCGTGAAATCGGGGCGCGGTGACGTCATTCGCAGGAACAAAATCCACGATGTGCATCATGTAAAGTAACGTAGATAGATCTTCTTGGTTCTTTCGGTAAAGTCACGTAGAAGGGAAGTAATAAAATAATAAAAATAAAACATAATAAAATAAAATAATATAATAATATAATAATAATATAATAAAATATTATATTATTATGTTTTATTTTTATTATTTTATTACTTCCCTTCTACGTGACTTTACCGAAAGAACCAAGAAGATGAATCCCTGCAGTCACGAAAGCTTTACATCGAAATTTACAAGCGTCCATCTTCAGGTGGGGACAACGTAGCGAAAGCACAAACGCTTAAGTGTGTCTCAGAGATGGCTATGACGAGGAGTTATATAGTCGCGGGGGATGGAGGGAGGAGGGGAGGGGGGGCCATGGTGAGTGTGTGGGCGGCAGAGGTCGCAACCGGGTACCCGATACCCGTACCCTACCCGATACCCGGCTACCCGTACCCAGCCGGGTACGGGTACCCGTTTGCGACCCTGGTGCGGCCGGGTACGGGTAGGCCGTGAGTCACTGGTGAGTCACCGTGTGTCACTCATTTCCCAACGTCTTGTCTCTTCTCACAATTCAAGATCCTAGAATCAACCCACCCGCGCCTGCAACGTGGCTTCATCCCAGAGGTCGCAATCAGGTACCCAATACCCGTACCCTACCCGTACCCGGCCGCACCAGGGTCGCAACCGGGTACCCAGCCGGGTACGGGTATCGGGTAGGGTACGGGTATCGGGTACCCGGTTGCGACCTCTGGCCGGATGTAATTTCCAGCGAAACGTCGTACGACTCAAATTGTAAATGTTGTGGGTTTACTCCCCAACACATCGGTGGGGCCGTCCATAAATGACGTCACGCACCTGGGGTGGGGGGGGGGTCAGACATTTGTGACGATGTGTGACGAGGGGGTGGGGGGTTGAGAAATGTGACGTCACATTAAAATGCGCAACTTTAAATAAATATAGAATTGTTATAACAACACTCCTACAACATCAGAGTGCAGCGCCACATTAAATACGCACTACAATGACAATAGTTTAAAGCGATTTGAAGCGTGTTTGTTTTCAAAATGGAAATATGGTTTTGGGGGTGGGGCAGAGCTTTGTGACGTCATATGAGGGGGGGGTCCAAAATCGCGTGACGTCATTTATGGACGGCCCCTTACTCATCAACACAGCGGTTGGGCTTTGGCCGTGTCGGGTGGTGGAGGGTTACGACACAACATCAATACTTACGCGATGATCATCAATAATATTGGTCAATTTCATATTCAATCAAAGCCACGTGGATTTCGCGTCTCTGCGCATGCGCAAGATCACAAGGACCACGTGACCGGGTTCGCTCCTTATATGGGCTTAGGGCCACGTGGAACATTCCTCCGTCGATGTGGACCGAATCGATTCCTGTGTTAATATTCAGTTTCGATTCCTCTAAAGGAATCTAACGGGCGGGAATCGATTATCGATTCGGCCACGAGGGCTTAGACTCCCATGCGGATTGCCTTGGGAATCGAACGCGGATTTTATAGGAATCGATGCATCGATTTCAGGGGCTTTGGAAAGCCACCCCTTTCATTGGCCGCTCGCGTGGAATCGATTCCGAATCGCAACCGCGAGTGAGTAATCGACCAAGCCGGATCGATTCCGGGGTAATTGAATACCGTCCACACGTAACGGTGAGTCTGAGTTTAAATACAGTCCACAAATACAGTCCATAAAGACAGTCTATAATTAGTCTACAGTCTATAATGACAGTCTATAATGAGTCTACAGTCTATAATGACAGTCTATGAAGTAGTCTGTGTACTGACAGGGTACTGTGGCAGGCACCGACAGTATATAATGCATCAGTCTGTACTGCAAAGTTTAAATATATTAACTATACAGTCCATAAAGACAGTCTATAATGAGTCTACAGTCTATAATGACAGTCTATAATTAGTCTACAGTCTATAATGACAGTCTATAGGGTACTCTGTGTACTGACAGAGTACTGTGGCAGGTACCGACAGTATATAATGCATCAGTCTGTACTGCAAAGTTTAAATATATTAACTATACAGTCCATAAAGACAGTCTATAATGAGTCTACAGTCTATAATGACAGTCTATAATGAGTCTACAGTCTATAATGACAGTCTATAATGAGTCTACAGTCTATAATGACAGTCTATAGGGTACTCTGTGTACTGACAGAGTACTGTAGCAGGTACCGACAGTATATAATGCATCAGTCTGTACTGCAAAGTTTAAATATAGTAACTATACAGTCCGTAAAGACAGTCTATAATGAGTCTACAGTCTATAATGACACTCTATAATTAGTCTACAGTCTATAATGACAGTCTATAATGAGTCTACAGTCTATAATGACAGTCTATAATGAGTCTACAGTCTATAATGACAGTCTATAATGAGTCTACAGTCTATAATGACAGTCTATACAGTACTCTGTGTACTGACAGAGTACTGTGGCAGGTACCGACAGTATATAATGCATCAGTCTGTACTGCAAAGTTTAAATATAGTTACTATACAGTCCGTAAAGACAGTCTATAATTAGTCTACAGTCTATAATCAGTTGGTGATGACAGTGGACTGTACTTTAGTGTGCAGTACGGTAGACTGTACTTTAGTGTACAGTACTATATACTGTCAGTACACAGTACTTTAGTGTACAGTACTGTATACTGTACTTTAGTGTACAGTACTTTGTACTGTCAGTATACAGTACTTTGGTGTACTGTACTGTATACAGTACTGTAGTGTACAGTACTATAGTGTACAGTACGATATACTGTATCGTGGAGTTTACTTGTCACTGACAGTATGGAGTACTGTCATTGTGTACTGTTACGTTTACAGGACAGTGTGGTGTTTATACAGTAATAGCATTCACTGACAGTCTGGAGTACTGTAACTGTGTACTGTAGTGTCAGCTGACAGTGTACAGTACTGTAACTGTGGAGTCTACACTGACAGTCTGGAGTACTGTAACTGTGTACTGTAGTGTCAGCTGTACTGTACTGTGTACTGTGGAGTCTACACTGACAGTCTGGAGTACTGTACTGTGTACTGTAGTGTCAGCTGTACTGGACTGTGTACTGTGTGGAGTCTACACTGACAGTCTGGAGTACTGTAACTGTGTACTGTAGTGTCAGCTGTACTGTACTGTGTGGAGTCTACACTGACAGTCTGGAGTACTGTACTGTGTACTGTAGTTTCAGCTGACAGTGTACAGTACTGTGTACTGTGGAGTCTACACTGACAGTCTGGAGTACTGTACTGTGTACTGTATTGTCAGCTGACAGTGTACAGTACTGTATACTGTGGAGTCTACACTGACAGTCTGGAGTACTGTACTGTGTACTGTATTGTCAGCTGACAGTGTACAGTACTGTGTGCTGTGGAATCTACACTGACAGTCTGGAGTACTGTACTGTGTACTGTAGTGTCAGCTGTACTGTACTGTGTACTGTGTAGAGTCTACACTGACAGTCTGGAGTACTGTACTGTGCACTGTAGGCAATGGAAGGGCTACAGCTGCTGATGCTGCTGCTGATGCTGTTTGCCGGGATCGGAGCTTCAGGGAACGAGTTCGAACCGGGAATTGCAGCACCACGTGGGCTGGCGAGTGGCAGGGTGGAGGTGAGTGGGTGAGTGGGTGGGTGAGTGGGTGGGTGGGTGAGTGGGTGGGTGGGTGAGTGGGTGGGTGGGTGAGTGGGTGAGTGGGTGGGTGAGTGGGTGGGTGGGTGATTGGGTGGGTGGGTGGGTGGGTGAGTGGGTGGGTGAGTGGGTGGGTGAGTGGGTGAGTGAGTAGGTGGGTGAGTGGGTGAGTGGGTGAGTGGATGGGTGAGTGGGTGGGTGGGTGGGTGAGTGAGTGAGTGGGTGAGTGGGTGGGTGAGTGGGTGGGTGAGTGAGTGGGTGGGTGGGTGAGTGGGTGGGTGGATGAGTGGGTGGGTGGGTGAGTGAGTAGGTGAGTGGGTGAGTGGGTGAGTGGGTGGGTGGGTGGGTGAGTGAGTGAGTGGGTGGGTGGGTGGGTGAGTGGGTGGGTGGATGAGTGGGTGGGTGGGTGAGTGAGTGGGTGAGTGGGTGGGTGAGTGGGTGGGTGGGTGAGTGAATGAGTGGGTGAGTGAGTGGGTGGGTGAGGGGGTGGGTGGGTGAGTGGGTGAGTGGGTGGGTGAGTGAGTGGGTGGGTGGGTGAGTGGGTTGGTGAGTGAATGAGTGGGTGAGTGAGTGGGTGGGTGAGGGGGTGGGTGGGTGAGGGGGTGGGTGGGTGAGTGAGTGAGTGGGTGGGTGAGTGGGTGGGTGAGTGAGTGGGTGGGTGGGTGAGTGGGTTGGTGAGTGGGTGGGTGGGTGAGTGAGTGAGTGAGTGGGTGAGTGAGTGGGTAAGTTTGTGGGTGGGTGAGTGGGTGAGTGGGTGAGTGGGTGGGTGAGTGAGTGAGTGAGTGGGGTGGGTGAGTGGGTGGGTGGGTGGGTGAGTGGGTGGGTGGGTGGGTGGGTGAGTGAGTGGGTGGGTGAGTGGGTGGGTGGGTGAGTGGGTGGGTGGATGAGTGGGTGGGTGGGTGAGTGAGTAGGTGAGTGGGTGAGTGGGTGAGTGGGTGGGTGGGTGAGTGGGTGGGTGGGTGAGTGGGTGGGTGAGTGAATGAGTGGGTAAGTGAGTGGGTGGGTGAGTGGGTGGGTGGGTGAGGGGGTGGGTGGGTGAGTGGGTGAGTGGGTGGGTGAGTGAGTGGGTGGGTGAGTGGGTTGGTGAGTGAATGAGTGGGTGAGTGAGTGGGTGGGTGAGTGGGTGGGTGGGTGAGGGGGTGGGTGGGTAAGTGAGTGAGTGGGTGGGTGAGTGGGTGGGTGAGTGAGTGGGTGGGTGGGTGAGTGGGTTGGTGAGTGGGTGGGTGGGTGGGTGAGTGAGTGAGTGGGTGAGTGAGTGGGTAAGTTTCTGGTGGGTGAGTGGGTGGGTGGGTGAGTGGGTGGGTGGATGAGTGGGTGGGTGGGTGAGTGAGTAGGTGAGTGGGTGAGTGGGTGAGTGGGTGGGTGGGTGAGTGGGTGGGTGGGTGAGTGGGTGGGTGAGTGAATGAGTGGGTGAGTGAGTGGGTGGGTGAGTGGGTGGGTGGGTGAGGGGGTGGGTGGGTGAGTGGGTGAGTGGGTGGGTGAGTGAGTGGGTGGGTGGGTGAGTGGGTTGGTGAGTGAATGAGTGGGTGAGTGAGTGGGTGGGTGAGTGGGTGGGTGGGTGAGGGGGTGGGTGGGTGAGTGAGTGGGTGGGTGAGTGGGTGGGTGAGTGAGTGGGTGGGTGGGTGAGTGGGTTGGTGAGTGGGTGGGTGGGTGAGTGAGTGAGTGGGTGAGTGAGTGGGTAAGTTTGTGGGTGGGTGAGTGGGTGAGTGGGTGAGTGGGTGGGTGAGTGGGTGGGTGGGTGGGTGAGTGGGTTGGTGAGTGGATGGGTGGGTGGGTGAGTGAGTGAGTGAGTGGGTGAGTGAGTGGGTAAGTTTCTGGGTGGGTGAGTGGGTGGGTGGGTGAGTGGGTGGGTGGATGAGTGGGTGGGTGGGTGAGTGAGTAGGTGAGTGGGTGGGTGGGTGAGTGGGTGGGTGAGTGAATGAGTGGGTGAGTGAGTGGGTGGGTGAGTGGGTGGGTGGGTGAGGGGGTGGGTGGGTGAGTGGGTGAGTGGGTGGGTGAGTGAGTGGGTGGGTGGGTGGGTGAGTGGGTTGGTGAGTGAATGAGTGGGTGAGTGAGTGGGTGGGTGAGTGGGTGGGTGGGTGAGGGGGTGGGTGGGTGAGTGAGTGGGTGGGTGAGTGGGTGGGTGAGTGAGTGGGTGGGTGGGTGAGTGGGTTGGTGAGTGGGTGGGTGGGTGGGTGAGTGGGTGAGTGGGTGGGTGGGTGAGTGGGTGGGTGAGTGGGTGGGTGGTGATGGTTGTTGTGTTGTGATGGTTGTTGTGTGGTTGTTGTGCAGAGTTGCGGAGGATGACAGCTGAACTTCTTGAAAGAGGTGAGTGCAGCAGCATCATCAGCAGTATCATCATCAGTAGCATCATCATCATCAGCAGCATCATCAGCAGTATCATCATCAGTAGCATCATCATCAGCAGCAGTATCATCATCAGTAGAATCATCATCATCAGCAGCATCATCAGCAGTATCATCATCAGTAGTATCATCATCATCAGCAGCAGTATCATCAGCAGCATCATCAGTATCATCAGCAGCATCATCAGCAGCAGCAGCATCATCAGCAGCATCATCAGCAGCATCATCATCAGCGGTGGTGTAGTGGTTAGCGCTACGCTGCGCTATGAACCCGGCGACCCGGGTTCGATTCCCGCTCACGGCCAATTATCTGAACCGGTCCCGGGCCTCCCCTAGGTCGACTCAGCCTCAAATGAGTTACCTGGTGTAGCTGTGTAGTAAACATCGTTACTAGGGAGACAAAGGCGGCCGGGCGTGGTGGTGCTGGCCACCCACCCCCTCGTGTGCCGTGCCGGCCTTCATAGGTGCTCGCTAACAGCACTTGCCCCTACAGTCTGTTAAGGCTATACGGGGGATCTTTGTCTTTTTTATCTTTGTGTAACGCTGTGTGTGTGACGCTGTGTGTGTGTGACGCTGTGTGTGTGTGTCACTGTGTGTGTGTGTGTGACACTGTGTGTGTGTCACTGTGTGTGTGTCACTGTGTGTGTGTGTGACGCTGTGTGACACTGTGTGTGTGTCACTGTGTGTGTCACTGTGTGTGTGTGTGACACTGTGTGTGTGTCACTGTGTGTGTGTCACTGTGTGTGTGTCACTGTGTGTGTGTGTGACACTGTGTGTGTGTGTCACTGTGTGTGTGTGTGTCACTGTGTGTGTGTGTGTCACTGTGTGTGTGTGTCTGTGTGTGTGTGACACTGTGTGTGTGTGTCACTGTGTGTGTGTGTGTCACTGTGTGTGTGTGTCTATGTGTGTGTGACACTGTGTGTGTGTCACTGTGTGTGTGTGTCACTGTGTGTGACACTGTGTGTGTCGCTGTGTGTGTGTGTGTGTGTCACTGTGTGTGTGTGTCACTGTGTGTGTGTGTCACTGTGTGTGTGTCACTGTGTATGTATGTGTGTGTCACTGTGTGTGTGTGACACTGTGTGTGTGTGTCACTGTGTGTGTGTCACTGTGTGTGTGTCACTGTGTGTGTGTGTCACTGTGTGTGTCACTGTGTGTGTGACGCTGTGTGTGTCACTGTGTGTGTCACTGTGTGTGTGTGTCACTGTGTGTGTGTGTCACTGTGTGTTTCACTGTGTGTGTGTCACTGTGTGTGTGTCACTGTGTGTGTCACTGTGTGTGTGTCACTGTGTGTGTGTGTCACTGTGTGTGTGTCACTCCAGGTGAAGGCCTTCATCAAGGAAGACCTGCCTCTATAGTAGCCACAGCAGTCGCGGGGTGATGGCGGTGATGGTGATGGGGGTGATGGGGTGATGGTAGTGATGGGGGTGATGGTGATTATGCTGGTCACGTGGTTAACTCGTTAACTCAGCACCAGCGCCCCCCACGTGGTCTTCAAGCACGTGGCTGGCGCAGACCCCACGTGGTGCTGGTGGTGGTGATGATGTTGATGATGGTGGTGATGATGATGTTGGTGGTGATGATGATGATGGTGATGATGATGATGTTGGTGATGATGATGATGTTGGTGATGATGTTGGTGGTGATGGTGATGATGGTGATGATGTTGATGATGGTGGTGATGATGTTGGTGATGGTGGTGATGATGGTGATGATGGTGATGATGTTGATGATGGTGGTGATGATGTTGGTGATGGTGGTGATGATGGTGATGATGTTGATGATGGTGGTGATGATGATGTTGGTGGTGATGGTGATGATGATGATGATGGTGATGATGATGGTGCTGGTGGTGGTGCTGGTGGTGATGTTGGTGGTGATGATGATGATGGTGATGATGATGGTGATGATGATGGTGATGATGATGATGTTGGTCACGTGGTTAACTCGTTAACTCAGCACCAGCGCCCCCCACGTGGTCTTCAAGCACGTGGCTGGGGCAGACCCCACGTGGTGGTGATGATGATGATGGTGATGATGATGGTGATGATGATGGTGATGATGATGGTGATGATGATGATGTTGGTCACGTGGTTAACTCGTTAACTCAGCACCAGCGCCCCCCACGTGGTCTTCAAGCACGTGGCTGGCGCAGACCCCACGCTCGTGCTGGTGGACCGTCAACAGCGCCAGCTCCAGGTGACAGCCCCTGTCACGTGTCACACACACCACGTGGTATGTCACGTGGTGTGTCGTGTGTCTCACACCACGTGGTGTGTGACATACTGTCTCGCCCCCGTGTCTCTCTCTCGCCCCGTGTCTTTCTCCCCGTGTCTCTCTCTCCCCGTGTGTCTCACTCCGTGTGTCTCTCTCTCCCCGTGTCTCTCTCCCCGTGCCTCCCCGTGTCTCACTCTGTGTGTCTCTCCCCGTGTCTCTCTCTGTGTCTCACTCCCCGTGTCTCACTCCGCGTGTCTCACTCCGTGTGTCTCTCTCCGTGTGTCTCTGTGTCTCTCTCCCCGTGTCTCCCCGTGTCTCTCTCCCCATGTCTCTCTCCCCATGTCTCTCGCCCCGTGTCTCCCCGTGTCTCTCTCCCCGCGTCTTTCTCCCCGTGTCTCTCTCCCTGTGTCTCCCCGTGTCTCTCTCCCTGTGTCTCCCCGTGTCTCCCCGTGTCTCTCTCCCCGTGTCTCTCTCCCCGTGTTTCTCTCCCCGTGTCTCTCTCCCCGTGTCTCTCCCTGTGTCTCCCCGTGTCTCTTTCCCTGTGTCTCCCCGTGTCTCCCCGTGTCTCTCTCCCCGTGTCTCTCTCCCCATGTCTCTCTCCCCATGTCTCTCTCCCCGTGTCTCTCTCCCCGTGTCTCCCCGTGTCTCTCTCCCCGCGTCTTTCTCCCCGTGTCTCTCTCCCTGTGTCTCCCCGTGTCTCTCTCCCCGTGTCTCTCTCCCCATGTCTCTCTCCCTGTGTCTCCCCGTGTCTCCACGTATCTCTCCCCGTGTCTCTCTCCGTGTGTCTCACTCCCCATGTCTCTCTCCCCGTGTCTCTCTCCCCGTGTCTCCCCGTATCTCTCCCCGTGTCTCACTCTCTCCGCGTGTCTCACTCCCCATGTCTCTGTGTGTCTCTCTCCCCGTGTCTCTCTCCCCGCGTGTCTCTCTCTCCCCGTGTCTCTCTCCGTGTGTCTCACTCCCCATGTCTCTCTCCGTGTGTCTCTCTCCGCGTGTCTCACTCCGTGTCTCTCTCCATGTGTCTCTCTCCCCGTGTCTCCCCGTGTCTCTCTCCCCGTGTCTCCCTGTGTCTCCCCGTGTCTCCCCGTGTCTCCCCGTATCGCTCCCCGTGTCTCTCTGTGTCTCACTCCCCGTGTCTCTCCCCGTGTCTCTCTCCTTATGTCTCACTCCGTGTCTCTCTCCCCATATCTCTCCCCGTGTCTCCCCGTGTCTCCCCGTGTCTCTCTCCCCGTGTCTCTCTCCTTATGTCTCACTCCGTGTCTCTCTCCCCGTGTCTCCCCGTGTCTCCCCATATCTCTCCCCGTGTCTCTCTCCGCGTGTCTCTCTCCGTGTGCAGCGCATACCCCTGGAGGAGCTGTCTCGGGTTGAGATCTTAAATCTTCTCACAACTCTGGGATTTCACCAACAAGCTCCCTCCACCACAGAGACCTCCACCACAGGGACCTCCACCACAGAGACCTCCACCACAGGGACCTCCGCCACAGAGACCTCCGCCACAGAGACCTCCACCACAGGGACCTCCACCACAGAGACCTCCGCCACAGAGACCTCCGCCACAGAGACCTCCGCCACAGAGCCCTCCGCCGCAGAGACCTCCACCACAGAGACCTCCGCCACAGAGACCTCCGCCACAGAGACCTCCGCCGCAGAGACCTCCGCCGCAGAGACCTCCGCCGCAGAGACCTCCGCCGCAGAGACCTCCGCCGCAGAGACCTCCGCCGTAGAGACCTCCGCCACAGAGACCTCCGCCGCAGAGACCTCCGCCACAGAGACCTCCACCACAGAGACCTCCCAACGCCACCAGACTCACAACCAGGAGCTGTAGGACTCAGCAGGGATCAATGGGTGATACACAGGGATCGATCAGGGATCAATATGTGATCAGTCTTGAGATCGATGGGTGATCAATGTGTGAACAATGAGGGTTCAGTGTGGGATCCATCGATCGTCAATGTGGGATCAATCAGGGTTCAATGTGGGATCAATGTGTGATCAATGATTGATCAATGTGTGATCGATTTGCGATATATTGATGGGCAATATATGATCAATTGTGGATCGGTGGGAATCGATGTAGGATTAATGTAGCAATGTTGTTTTCAATGTGTGATCAATATGGGATCAATGGGGGATCAATATGGGATCAATATAGGATCAATATGGGATCAATGGGGGGGTCACGTGGTCAAGTGAACTGAAGAGGTGACGTCACCAGCGTGGACCTGGCTCCCCTGAGAGGGGGGAGGGGCTGGGGGGGGGGAGCGAGGGGAGGGGCTGGGGGGGGGTGCGAGGGAAGGGGCTAGGGGGAGCGAGGGGAGGGGCTGGGGGGGGGCGAGGGGAGGGGCTAGGGGGAGCGAGGGGAGGGGCTGGGGGGGGCGAGGGGAGGGGCTTTATGATTCCTGGGCGGGTAAACTCCCTGAGGGGAGGGGCGCCCAGGAGGAAGATTTTGTTTGCCCAAATCCCCCCTTTACCCCCCTCCCTCCCTCATCCCCCCCCTCCCACTTTCCCCCCCCTCCTCCCCCTCCCCTCTCCTCCCCCCCTCCCCCCCCTTCTCCCCCCCTTCTCCCCCCCTCCCACTTTCCCCCCTTCTCCCTCCTCCCACTTTTCCCCCTCCTCCCCCTCCCCTCTCTTCCCCCCTCCCCCCCTCATCCCCCCCTCCCACTTTCCCCCCTTCTCCCTCCTCCCCCTTTCCCCCCTCCTCCCCCTCCCCTCTCCTCCCCCCTCCCTCCCTCATCCCCCCCTCCCACTTTTCCCCCTTCTCCCCCCCTCCTCCCCCCTCCCCCTTGTACCCCTCTTCCTCCCTCATCACCACCCTCATCACTACCCCCATCTCTACCCCCATCACCACCCCCATCACCACCCCCATCACTACCCCCATCACCACCCCCATCACCCCCATCACCACCCTCATCACTACCCCCATCTCTACCCCAATCACTACTCCAACCCTAATGAATCTATCTGACCATTCACCACAATTATACCACCACCACTTTTAACCACAATAACAACAACCACAACAACAACAATCCCACAGCTCTTTATCATATCAACAACGTTCGTCTCGTGTACAATTTTATAAATGCTGTAAAAGCGTCTCTGTGATGATTCTGTGTCTCTCTGTGTGAGTCTATGGGTCTCTGTGATGAGTCTATGGGTCTATGTGTGAGTCTATGGGTCTCTGTGATGATTCTGTGTCTCTCTGTGTGAGTCTATGGGTCTCTGTGATGAGTCTATGGGTCTATGTGTGAGTCTATGCGTCTCTGTGATGATTCTGTGGGTCTCTGTGTGAGTCTATGGGTCTCTGTGATGAGTGTATGGGTCTCTGTGTGAGTGTATGGGTCTCTGTGTGAGTGTATGGGTCTCTGTGATGAGTCTATGAGTCTCTGTGATGATTCTGTGGGTCTCTGTGTGAGTCTATGGGTCTCTGTGATGAGTCTATGGGTCTTTGAGTCTATGAGTCTCTGTGATGGGTCTCTGTGATGATTCTGTGTCTCTCTGTGTGAGTCTATGAGTCTCTGTGATGAGTCTATGGGTCTCTGTGATGATTCTGTGTCTCTCTGTGTGAGTCTATTGGTCTCTGTGTGAGTTTATGGGTCTCTGTGAGTCTATGGGTCTCTGAGTGAGTCTATGGGTCTCTGTGTGAGTCTATGGGTCTCTGAGTCTTATGAGTGGTCTGTGTGAATCTGGGTCTCTGTGATGAGTCTATGGGTCTCTGTGTGAGTCTGTGGGTCTCTATGTGAGTCTATGGGTCTCTGTGATGAGTCTATTGGTCCTCTGTGATGCGTCTATGGGTCTATGTGTGAATCTATGGGTCTCTGTGAGTCTATGGGTCTCTATGATGAGTATATGGGTCTCTGTGTAAGTCTATGGGTCTCTGTGTGAGTCTATGGGTCTCTGTGTGAGTCTGTGGGTCTCTATGTGAGTCTATGGGTCTCTGTGATGAGTCTATTGGTCTCTGTGATGCGTCTATGGGTCTATGTGTGAGTCTATGGGTCTCTGTGTGAGTCTATGGGTCTCTATGATGAGTATATGGGTCTCTGTGTGAGTCTATGGGTCTCGGTGTGAGTCTATGGGTCTCTGTGTGAGTGTATGGGTCTCTGTGATGAGTTTATGGGTCTCTGTGTGAGTCTATGGGTCTCTGTGAATCTATGGGTCTCTGTGATGAGTCTATGGGTCTCTGTGATGAGTTTATGGGTCTCTGTGTGAGTCTATGGGTCTCTGTGCTGAGTTTATGGGTCTCTGTGTGAGTGAGTCTATCGGTCTCTGTGATGAGTCTATGGGTCTCTGTCTGAGTCTATGGGTCTCTGTGATGAGTCTATGGGTCTCTGTGATGAGTTTATGGGTCTCTGTGTGAGTGAGTCTATGGGTCTTTATGATGAGTTTATGGGGTCTGTGTGAATCAGCTCAGTTTTCATGTATTAGGTATATAGCCCTGTGAGCCATTCGGCTCTTGAATCGGGTGCAACCGCAACAAACAAAACACAAAACATGAACAAAAAACATCTTAAAGTGACTATATGTGACTGAGTGCAAACAGAAAATCCAAGAAAAGACAGCAAAATATTGCAGAAAAAAGCACCGTACACACCAACGCTGTGTGCAAAAATCCCAGTGGGATGCAAGTCAAACAACAACAACAACCACAAGACAACTTAGATTAAGGCCATCAGTCTAACTCCGTACTACAACAACACAACCATGGCCAAACCCAAAAACTTTTCGAAATCGCCAAAATAAAGCCATGAAAGCAATGAAACAGTGATCGTATGAACTTTGATCGAAATTTCACAATAAACGAACGTAAACAACACGTACCACCAAAACCCTGCAGCCATAGCTGGCTGCATGAGTCACTCCACAACAGCAGAAGCATCATTAGGATTACAATGGTCAACACACTTTTTACAATCCTTTATATTAAGTTCACTTGCTTGCTTGCTCGCGCGCTTACGACCGTGCAAATCTTTCGGTCGTTTTTTTTAACCCACTTCCCGTGATCCAATCGAGCTGACATTTTGCACACAGACTCGTTGTGCGTGACAATTAATTTCCGTGAAAAATTTTTTCCCAAAATTTTACACTTTTAGGAAAAACAAAAATTGTAATATTTAATTTAAAATACCAATGTGATAAAAATGAAACTCTTACTCAAGAAAAACAGAAATGAATAATAAAATGAAAACCGATGCCACGCATATAAAGGATTTATAGTGAAAAACTTTGTTTTTACGGGTTAATTTTTTAAATCCTTTATATTAAGTTCACTTGCTTGCTTGCTTGCGCGCTTACGACCGTGCAAATCTTTCGGTCCTTTTTTTTAACCCACTTCCCGTGATCCAATCGAGCTGACATTTTGCACACAGACTCGTTGTGCGTGACAATTAATTTCCGTGAAAATTTTTTCCTAAATTTTACACTTTTTATGAATTTTTTTTTTCATATTTAATTTAAAATACCAATGTGATAAAAATGAAACTCTTACTCAAGAAAAACAGAAATGAATAATAAAATAAAACCGATGCCACGCATATAAAGGATTTATAGTGAAAAACTTTGTTTTTACGGGTTAATTTTTTTCTGGCATAAGGTATTCCGACGATTTTAAGGTAATTTTGGGGTGTTGATTCCAAATCTGGCATCAGTTTTTGTCTATGACATCAGGTTTTTGAGATATGAAATATTGCATTTTCAATAAAAACTGCGTAAGAAAAGTATTAAATAAATGTGGATATCTACATAAAACGATGATATTATAAACACACTATCCTAAAAATACAGCACCATATTTTAACACTAAAGCAGTCACTGACTCGCAACAACTTTGCAATCATAAGTGAATCAGGGCTGAGCTGACCTTTAATCCACCAATCAGCGCCGAGTTAACTCTGAACCCCGCCCATAATTCTAACTCTCCCCCCATCCACCAATCAGCGCCGAGCTAATCCTGAACACCTGCACCATAATGCCAGCCCCCCCCCCCCATCTTCCAGTCCACCAATCAGCGCCGAGTTAACCCTAAACTCCGCCCATTATCCCCGTCCACACTTCACCTCAACCAATCAGCGCCGAGTTTACCTGGAACACCCGCACCATAATGCCAGCTCCCCTCCCCCGCCCAGTCCACCAATCAGCGCCGAGTTAACCCTAAACTCCGCCCATTTTCCCCGTCCACACTTCCCCTCAACCAATCAGCGCTGAGTTTACCTGGAACCACCCGCACCATAATGGCCAGCCCCCCCACTGCCCAGTACACCAATCAGCGCCGAATTAACCCTAAACCGCGCCCACAATTCCAGACCCCACCCCCCCACCGCCCAGTCCACCAATCAGCGCCAAGTCAACTCTTAACCCCGCCACAATGCCATCCCCCACCCACCCCATCGCCCCGCCCACTCCGACCAGTCCACCAATCAGCGCCGAGTCAACCCTTAACCCCGCCCATAATTCCAGACCCCACCCACCCACCCCATCGCCCCGCCCACTCCGACCACGGTATAAATAGCGGGAGCCACACGGTAGCAGCTGCTGCTGTTGTTGTTGTTTGCTGCTGTTGTTGTTGTTGTCGCTACGATGAATCAACTTGGGGGGCTGCTGCTCCCTCGTCTTCGCCTGGAGGACCCCCACGGCGGCGCTGCTGAGGCCGCTAGCGACGGCCGCCGCTTTGCCCGTGCCCGACCCTAAGCCGAAGATTCAGTACAAGCAGGTCGGTTGTGGAGGTGGTGGTGGTGGGGGTTGTGGTTGTGGGGTGGTGGTGGGGGTTGTGGGTGGGTGGGTGAGTGAGTGGGTGGGTGGGTGAGTGAGTGGGTGGGTGGGTGGGTGAGTGAGTGAGCGAGTGGGTGAGTGAGCGAGTGGGTGAGTGAGCGAGTGGGTGAGTGAGCGAGTGGGTGAGTGAGCGAGTGGGTGAGTGAGCGAGTGGGTGAGTGAGCGAGTGGGTGAGGTGAGTGAGTGAGCGCGTGGGTGATTGAGCGGGCGGGTGGGTGAGTGCGCGAGCGGGTGGGTGGGTGAGTGCGCGAGCGAGTGGGTGAGTGCGCGAGTGGGTGGGTGAGTGCGCGGGTGGGTGGGTGAGTGAGTGGGCGAATGGGTGGGTGAGTGCGCGAGTGGGTGGGTGAGTGCGCGGGTGGGTGGGTGAGTGAGTGGGCGAATGGGTGGGTGAGTGCGCGAGTGGGTGGGTGAGTGCGCGGGTGGGTGGGTGAGTGAGTGGGCGAATGGGTGGGTGAGTGCGCGAGTGGGTGGGTGAGTGCGCGGGTGGGTGGGTGAGTGAGTGGGCGAATGGGTGGGTGAGTGCGCGAGCGAGTGGGTGAGTGCGCGAATGGGTGGGTGAGTGCGCGAATGGGTGGGTGAGTGCGCGAGTGGGTGGGTGAGTGCGCGGGTGGGTGGGTGAGTGAGTGGGCGAATGGGTGGGTGAGTGCGCGAGTGGGTGGGTGAGTGCGCGGGTGGGTGGGTGAGTGAGTGGGCGAATGGGTGGGTGAGTGCGCGGGTGGGTGGGTGAGTGAGTGGGCGAATGGGTGGGTGAGTGCGCGAATGGGTGGGTGAGTGCGCGAATGGGTGGGTGAGTGCGCGAATGGGTGGGTGAGTGCGCGAATGGGTGGGTGAGTGCGCGAGTGGGTGGGTGAGTGCGCGGGTGGGTGGGTGAGTGAGTGGGCGAATGGGTGGGTGAGTGCGCGAGCGAGTGGGTGAGTGCGCGAATGGGTGGGTGAGTGCGCGAGTGGGTGGGTGAGTGCGCGGGTGGGTGGGTGAGTGAGTGGGCGAATGGGTGGGTGAGTGCGCGAATGGGTGGGTGAGTGCGCGAATGGGTGGGTGAGTGCGCGAATGGGTGGGTGAGTGCGCGGGTGGGTGGGTGAGTGAGTGGGCGAATGGGTGGGTGAGTGCGCGAATGGGTGGGTGAGTGCGCGAATGGGTGGGTGAGTGCGCGAATGGGTGGGTGAGTGCGCGAATGGGTGGGTGAGTGCGCGAGTGGGTGGGTGAGTGCGCGAGTGGGTGGGTGAGTGCGCGAGCGAGTGGGTGGGTGAGTGCGCGGGTGGGTGGGTGAGTGCGCGAGTGGGTGGGTGAGTGCGCGAGTGGGTGGGTGAGTGCGCGAGTGGGTGGGTGAGTGCGCGAGCGAGTGGGTGGGTGAGTGCGCGGGTGGGTGGGTGAGTGCGCGAGTGGGTGGGTGAGTGCGCGAGTGGGTGGGTGAGTGCGCGAGTGGGTGGGTGAGTGCGCGAGTGGGTGGGTGGGTGGATGGGTGGGCGAGCGACCGGGTGGGTGGGTGGGTGGGTGACTGAGTGAGTGAGTGGATGAGTGGGTGACTGACACGGGCTGGAGGGGAGATGGAGCGATGTGGTCCAAGAGGACGTCGAGCCGAGGTAGATGTGGAGGAGTCTGTGCCGTGGCCTCGTGCACCGAGCCGAGCCGTTGATGGGCACGCAGATCGACAGCTTTCACTTGGGCAGGAGATGTGAGTGCAACAGACGGCGGTGTCCCTTTAAGGGGGTGTCCCTTTAAGGGGGTGTCCCTTTAAGGGGGTGTCCCTTTAAGGGGGTGTCCCTTTAAGGGGGAGGTGTCCCTTTAAGGGGGAGGGGTCCCTTTAAGGGGGAGGGGTCCCTTTAAGGGGGAGGGGTCCCTTTAAGGGAACTTCCATCTTCAACATTGACCCAAGATGAACCATGAAACGGGCAGTGTGCCTTTAAGAAGAGTTTTAAATAGCTGCCCCCCAAGCGTTATTACCCGCAGACCTTAGTTTTCACTTTAGCGGGAGATGTTCGATACAGATGTCCCTTTATGACGATTCCCATATCTCAACACTGACCCCAAGATCAACCTGTTGTGGCGGGGTCACCTAAACGGGGTGCGGTTTTTGTAGAAACGGGCAGTGTGCCTTTAAGAGAAGCCTAAACGTCACTGGACCAAGACGTGTTTGTGCCCGCAGATCTAATCGCTGTCGCTTTGGCAGGAAATATACAGTGCAACAGACAGGTGTCCCTTTAATAGGAGGTGTCCCTTTAATAGGAGGTGTCCCTTTAAGAGGAGGTGTTCCTTTAAGAGAGGACATCTCTCAACGCTGACCCAGATATGAACCCTGTTGCGGCGGGGTCACCGAAAGCGGTCTTTGGTGTCCCTTTAAGACGATGACCCCCCCCTCCTCCCACACACCGATGTGGACTTTGAGCCCCATCGTGGCCGATTTTGATAATGAAAGTTGACGCGCGCTAACGCATTGTCGAAGTTATTTTTTATTTAAAGGGCTTTTTTTTTTACACCCATTTTATTGTTGCATCATATTCGCCGTCTCTTCCCCTACGCGTCTATAATTTTTCTCTATTTTGTAGCTCTCTTATCCATCGTGCAGCTTAAGGGAGGGGAAATTACCCTCCTCGGGGTTTCTTACGCAACTTTGCAGCCGCAATCCCCCCCCATCGCCGATTCCTGGTATCGATTCCAGAAATCGGTGTCGATTCCAAAAATCGGAATCGAATCTCCCTGATTTTGTTAACTTTAACGGCGTTCGACAGATCGCCGATCGCTATCGATACGCGATTATTGATCCAGACGATTAATCGATTTACGCGGTACGTTGCGGCAATTGCATAACCTCTTGAGCCTGATAATCGATTGTTAACGATCCATACAGCAGACGATTCGATTCCCCCTCATGGGCCCAACGGGTCCAAAGTACACGGGGGGCGGGGCTTCCTCATTGCCCCGCCCACATCTGTGCTAGGCCACGCCTACATCCGGTGGCTCTGTGCCGTGATTGGTCGAGGGGGTGGGTGTCAAATCTCCCACTGGTTTGAGAATTCGCATTGCATTTTGGATGAATTGATAGGGGGTTTCGAAAATAAATCACTGGTCAACACACTTTTTCTGGCATAAGGTATTCCAACGGTTTTAAGGTAATTTTGGGGTGCTGATTCCAAATCTGGCATCAGTTTTTGTCTCACATCAGGTTTTTGAGATATTAAATATTGCATTTTCAATAAAAACTGCAGAAGAAAAATATTAAATAAATGTGGATATCTACGTAAAATGATGATATTATAAACACACTATCCTAAAAATACAGCACCATATTTTAACACCAAAGCAGTCACTGACTCGCAACAACTTGCAATCATAAGTGACAGAGTTAATTTCGGGTAAAATCAATGAAAATGGGGTATGCCGATAGCATCACATCTCAAAAACAAGTATAACCCGTAAAAACTTAGTTTTTCACTCTAAATCCTTTATATGCGTGGCGGCTAGAGTCCTCTCGTCCTCTGGCTTGAGATGGCTGCCACCTATGGGTCAGATGATTGCATTGCATTGCACCATTAAGCAATTGGTAATTAAATAGAATAATTTTTGTCCTAAAAGTGTAAAATTTTGGAAAAAAAAAAATTTCCCGAACATTAATTGTCACGCACAACGAGTCTGTGTGGAAAATGTCAGCTCGATTGGATCACGGGAAGTGGGTTAAAAAACGACCGAAAGATTTGCACGGTCGCAAGCAAGCGAACTTAATATAAAGGATTTAATGAGATGTGATAAGAGCAAATCTGAGATCAGATTTGGAATCGGCACCCTGAGATTAGTCTAGAACAGCTGCAAAAGTCCAGGCCAGAATTGTTGTTGACCAGTGATATAATCGCAGCTAGAAGTTTACTAAAGTGATTTCCACACCTGATGATGATGATTGCTTTTGTTGCAATCAAAATCGTCGTTATTTAATTTAGTTATTTCTGTTTTTTAATTAAAATGTTATTCTTATTTTCACCGACACTATACACTACACTATACACTACACTATACACTATACACTACACTATACACTATACACTACACTATACACTACACTATACACTACACTATACACTACACTATACACTACACTATACACCACACTATACACCACACTATACACCACACTATACACCACACTATACACCACACTATACACCACACTATACACCACACTATACACCACACTACACAACTACACTATACACTGCTACACACTACACTGCTATACACTACACACTACTACACTATATACCAGAGGTGTGGACTCGAGTCATGTGACTTGGACTCGAGTCAGACTCGAGTCATGAATTTGATGACTTGCGACTCGACTTGGACTTGCATAACAATGACTTTGTCCCACCTCTGCTATATACTATACACTACTACACACTACACTATACACTACTACACACTACACTATACACTACTACACACTACACTATACACCAGAGGTGGGACAAAGTCATTGTCATGCAAGTCGAGTCGCAAGTCATCAAATTCATGACTCGAGTCTGACTCACACTATACACTACACTATACACACACTATACACTACACTACAGACTCGCACAGGGGCAGCTGCTCCTGGGGGTGCCCCCTAGTACCATCTTCTTCCCTAACTCCCTACTGTTGTCCGTCGTTCCGGCCCGCCGCCCTCCTGCAGATCTTCATCAACAACGAGTGGCGTGACGCGCGCAGCGGGAAGACCTTCCCCACCATCAACCCTGCCACCGGTGACGTCATCTGTCACGTGGCTGAGGGGGACAAGGTACGAGTGGGGGGGGGGTGCCCCACGTGTCACCCCCCCCATCGCCCCACGTGTCACCCCCCCCATCGCCCCACGTGTCACCCCCCCCATCGCCCCACGTGTCACCCCCCCCCATCGCCCCACGTGTCACCCCCCCCCATCGCCCCACGTGTCACCCCCCCCATCGCCCCACGTGTCACCCCCCCCCCCCCATTGCCCCACGTGTCACCACAACCCCCATTGCCCCACTTGTCCCCCCCCATCACCACGTGTCTCACAGCGTCCTCTGTGTCTGTGTGTGGGTGTCTGTGTGTGGGTGTCTGTGTGTGGGTGTCTGTGTGTGGGTGTCTGTGTGTGGGTGTCTGTGTGTGGGTGTCTGTCTGTGGGGGTGTCTGTCTGTGGGGGTGTCTGTCTGTGGGGGTGTCTGTGGGTGTTTCTGTGTGTGTCTCTCTGTGTGTGTGTCTCTGTCTCTGTGTGCGTGTGTCTCTGTCTCTGTGTGAGTGTGCGTGTGTGTCTGTGTGTCTCTGTGAGTGTGCGCGTGTCTCTGTGTGTGTCTCTGTGTGAGTGAGTGCGTGTGTCTCTGTGTCTGTCTCTCTGTCTGTCTCTCTGTGTGTCTGTGTCTCCGTGTGTCTCCCCCAGTTGGACGTAGACGACGCTGTGCTTGCGGCCCACGCGGCGTTCCGCCGCGGGTCTCCCTGGCGCAGGATGGACGCCTCGGAGCGGGGAAACCTCCTCCACCGGCTGGCCGACCTCATCGAGAGGGACCGCACCTACCTGGCGGTGAGCTCCGCCAGGGGGACCTCCGCTAGGGGGACCTCCGCCAGGGGGGGGGGGGCCTCTAGCTCCACCAGGAGGACCAGTTGAGACCTCCACTAGGAGGGATGGTGGTGTTGATGGTGGTGTTGATGGTGGTGTTGATGGTGGTGGTGGTGGTGTTGGTGGTGTTGGTGGTGGTGATGGTGGTGATGGTGGTGATGGTGTTGTTTGTGATGATGGTGGTGTTGTTGTTGGTGATGTTGTTTGTTGTTGGTGATGTTGTTTGTTGGTGGTGGTGGTGTTGTTGTTGTTGTTGGTGTTGTTGTTGATGGTGGTGTTAGTGCCTAGAGACGCTGGACAACGGCAAGCCGTACTCACACTCTTGTTGATGATGTTGATGATTTCGATTTAAAGCTTTCGTGACTGCAGGGATTCATCTTCTTGGTTCTTTCGGTAAAGTCACGTAGAAGGGAAGTAATAAAATAAGAATTGTTTTATTATGTTTTATTTTTATTATTTTATTACTTCCCTTCTACGTGACTTTACCGAAAGAACCAAGAAGATGTTGATGATGTTGATGATGTTGATGATGTTGATGATGTTGATGATGTTGATGATGTTGATGATGTTGATGATGTTGATGATGTTGATGGAGGTGTTGGTGCCTAGAGACGCTGGACAACGGCAAGCCGTACTCACACTCCTGTTGATGGTGTTGGTGGTGTTGATGGTGGTGTTGATGGTGGTGTTGATGGTGGTGTTGATGGTGGTGTTGATGGTGGTGTTGATGGTGGTGTTGATGTTGTTGTTGATGGTGGTTGATGTTGTTGTTGATGTTGTTGTTGATGTTGTTGATGTTGTTGATGTTGATGGTGGTGTTAGTGCCTAGAGACGCTGGACAACGGCAAGCCGTACTCACACTCCTGTTGGTGTTGATGGTGTTGTTGTTGTTGATGTTGTTGATGATGTTGATGTTGTTGATGGTGGTGTTAGTGCCTAGAGACGCTGGACAACGGCAAGCCGTACTCGCACTCCT